>NC_090926.1:1164073038-1164075538 GCF_040938575.1 Ambystoma mexicanum | reverse complement strand
AGCCGCGAAGAAAAGAGCGTGTGCGTGTGGATTTACACGCGAGCAGGATTCACGCAGTCCAGGCCAGCCGTACTTGAAGATAGCGTGCGCGTGTGGATTTACACGCGAGCAGGATTCACGCAGTCCAGGCCAGCAGCGCTTGAAGATAGTGTGGCGTGTGGATTTACACACGAGCAGGATTCACGCAGTCCAGGCCAGCAGCGTTTGAAGACAACGTGCGCGTGTGGATTTACATGCGAACAGGATTCACGCAGCCCAGGCCAGCAGCGCTTGAAGATAGCGTGCGCGTGTGGATTTACACGCGAACAGGATTCACGCAGCCCAGGCCAGCCGCGTTTGAAGACAACGTGCGCGTGTGGATTTACACGCGAACAGGATTCACGCAGCCCAGACCAGCCGCGTTTGAAGACAACGTGCGCGTGTGGATTTACACGCAACCAAACAGCTCCAGGAATCAGCGTGTGGCGGAAAACACGCTATAGAAGGCCCAAAAAGTAGCTGTAGTAACCTGCAAGGATGCAGACCGGAGGTTCAGCTACACAACGCCAAATGATTCGATCAGAAGCAGCGAGTGAAATTTCCACGCTGCTTAAATACGTAATGCCGTAGTTCACGTGACGAAGCAGAATACACGTGAAGTTAGCGACGTGAAAAGTGCAAACGTCGTTTTCCCGGCAACGTATCAAACAACCACCATTTGGAATAGAACGATCTAGCTGTTCTACAAGCGTAGGAGGTAGGACCACGTCCAGCATGCATGACACCATGGTAGGCACAGAAAGTACCATCGAAAGTTGATGGGGCAGACATCCGAATGCATCGTCGTCGTCACGGGGTCTTGGTCTGATAAATGCACGCATCCCGGGAGGTCAGCGCTCGTCGGCATGTATTAGCTCTAGAATTACCACAGTTATCCAAGTAACAGATGGAGCGATCAAAGGAACCATAACTGATTTAATGAGCCATTCGCAGTTTCACTGTACCGGCCGTGTGTACTTACACGTGCATGGCTTACTCTTTGAGACAAGCATATGCTACTGGCAGGATCAACCAGGTAGCCGCACCTGCTGGAGGGTGGCAACGGGGGAGCCGCGCGCCCGCCTCGGAGCCGATCTTCGCGCCCTGCTGGGGGGTCGGTGGAGGACCCGTGCGTCGGGCCCTGGGGCAGACCGGTCGGTCACACGGGCGCCGGCGGCCCGGCCCACTCCGCCACGCCACGCAGGTTGGGTTGGAGGGAGAGGCCGGGCCCAGGCACAACTTGGAGCGGTAGGGGGTTCGCCCGCAACGCCACCACCGGAGCGGCGACGCAGGGGGTCGGCACCCCGCGGAACGTGCGTTCCGAGCTGCTGGAGAAACGTGCTCGGTGGAGCAGGGCCGCGTCGTGGCTTGCGGTAGGCACACCCGCGCTGGGGCTAGCCTTGCGCCACCCGACCCCGTCCACTCTGATCGGACCACTGGGGAAAGCTGCCGGGCTGATCGGCCTTCGCTCTGCTCGGAGGGGAGAGCCGCCCACCCGGGGGCGGGGGCCCTCCCCGAAGACAGGGGGCATACCCTCGACACGGTCCCAAGGCGGGTGGAAGCGAATTGCTTGAAACAACAGCCGAGGCTGGCCAAGCAGTCCAACCCTAGACGGACCAAGTGTGCCAAATCGATCGCATGGAGTGCTCGGGAAAGAGCGCCCCCAGCAGGCCAGTCTCTGCTGGGGCGCTGCGCGGGGCATGGCCCCCCGGCCGGCCGGGCCCGGGGAGGTGCGGTGGTTTCGCCCCAGAGCCCGGGCCGGGCAGCCAGCGGCGAAAAATACCCTGGAGGACGCGCAGACAGGTCCCTCTCGCCCCTGTCTATAGTAATCCGCAGGAAGGTGACTGAGCTTTCTTGTAAAGCGCGAGCCCGGAGCGACAGAGGGGGACCTCTCGGCGAAACCGCCCGGGCTCCTTATAGACCCAACTGGAGACGGATTTCAGATTGACGCCCATCCGGACTTCCAGAGCCGTCCGGCCATCTGGTCCTTGCAGTCGTTCCTATGGCCCCACACCAGATGGCCGGCCTTGGAGAGCCATGCATTCCAATGGGCCCGGACGGGAAGTGCTCATGGGCCAGCACCGGCAGGGCCTCCCCGAGCTCCGGCCAGGCCCCGCCTCAGAGCTTTTCTCCCGCCGCATTAGAGCTTTTCCCTCCGGGGAGGGACGGGGACGCCACCGGGGCTCCCCGGGAACCGCCGCCGGGCCCGGGGGACGGGACCGACGCTGCGCCCAGGGCCGGGGTGGTTGCAGCAGCCTGGGGCCCAGGCCCAGCCGCCCTAGAGCCTCCCCCACTCCGCATTAGAGCTTCTCCCTCCGGGGAGGCCGCCGGGGCTCCCCGGGAACCGCCACCGGGCCCGGGGGACGGGACCGACGCGGCGCCCAGGGCCGGGGTGGTTGCAGCAGCCTGGGGCCCCGGATCGGGCCGCCTTGGAGCTTCCCCCACTCCACATTAGAGCTTCTCCCTCCGGCGAGGGACGGGG
>NC_090926.1:1163315538-1163408038 GCF_040938575.1 Ambystoma mexicanum | reverse complement strand
GCTATCAGCAGATCCCGACATGTGACTGGCCTATTTCTACCAGCTGACAGCACAGCAGTCCGTCTTATTAGGTCTTCTTGACTATTAGATTTTGTCAAACCTTTACCACACAGGTTCGGAACCTACGGCTTTCCAGATGTATTGGACTACAACTTCCAGAATGCCTCACCTTTGACAATGCTGGCTGGGGCTGTTGGGAGTTGGAGTCCATAACATCAGGAGATCCAAAGCTTGTTGACCCCTGCTTTGGGGTCGAACAATGTTATCCATCTGACTTAGATGTTCACCACACGCTTTCTACCCTTCTCTCCCACTCCAAACCTCTCTCTGTCTCGCTCCCTCTGTCTCTCTCTCTTACTCGCTCGCTGTCTGTCCCACTCTGTCTTTCCAGAGCTCTCATGTTGTCCCAGTTCATTAAAAGTGAATCTCACCCAGTCCTGCTTTCACTGAATGCACTACGAAACGTGGAGTAACACGTTTCTCATTAAACTGTAGGACTTCAAATCCCAGAGAAAAAAAATACCAGAAATTAATCCAGAAAAAAACAGCATTGGAAAAGCTACTCACACATAATACAGAACAACTCCAGAGCTTGCTGTTTTACTCTCCTTCGCTCTCTCCGACTCACTCTCTCTCTCGGTTTCTCACTCGAATCCTCTCTCCTTTTCTCTTTGTCTTTGTATCTTTAGCACTCATTCTAGTTCTCTGCTCTCTCTCCGTCACAATCTCTCGTAGCCACTCAAACAATGCCTCTTTCTTATTCTCTTTGCTACTGTCTTTCCGTCTCTTTTCCTTCCTTCCATAAGCATACGCTCTCCCTCTGTTGCATCTCTATCCCTCTTTTTTCCGTCTCCCTCTCTCCCTCTCTCTCTCTCTCTCTCTCTTCAAAGCAGTAGTAGACCATGGGATGCAAGCTCTAAGACTACGGCCCGCATTACGAGGTTGCCCTCAGGCAGTACCAGCGGCCTACCGGCGACCTCAGCTCACCGTTTCCACCACCCGATATATGGGGCGGTGGAACGGTACGGGAATGGGAACACTGAAGCACCGGCACCGTTGTGAATTATCGGCTGGTAGAGGCCTGAACTACCGACAGGTCACCAGCACTTCTTTCCGGACCGGCATGGCTGTAATTGAGCCATATGAGTGTAGGTGCTTCCAATGGGTTATTTCACATGTCACATAGGATTCTGTGTTATTTCTGTGAGTGCTACCTTCCTCTAATAGGGCTCTGGCTTGTTATTTGAGTGTTGGGTTGAGTGCTTCCCAGAGGTTGCAAGGCTTCCTATATGATCCCGAGTTACATCTCCTGGGTACTAGATGGAGTACTTGGTGCTTCCAATGCACTACTCCATGCTTCCTATAGGAAGTACCCAGCCTGCTGCATGTGGAACATTGAGCGCTTCTAAGAGTGCTAGAGGAGTGTTGGTATTCAGTGCGTTTCCCGGGCCCTGGGTTCTTCCTGCGGGGAAAGTAGGGCCTTCTATTGGGTGATGGATGCTTTCCATGAGGGCTGAATTCTTACTTTCATGCTGTTTCTGGGGCGCTGTCCACATGGGCTGTCCATGTGGTTAAAGTGCTACAAATGTGCTTCCTGGAACTTGCCATATGTTTGGGTGCATTGTGTGCGGCGCTGCTGAGTGCTTACACTGCAAGACTGGTGCTATTCCTGTGTTGCTGTTTGCTCTCCTACTGGGAGGCGCCAGTGCTTACCATGGAGTGCCTGGGGCTTCGCTGAGGATTCTGGGGGACTGATGTGTGTGTGTGGTTCTGTATGCTGACCGTGGGTGCTGGATATTCACTGTGAGGTGCACGGGGGTGCAGGATATTTACTATGGGGTGCACATAGGCTCTGTCTTGCCTATGTGTTGTACTTACTCATGCCAAATACTGTAACAAGCTTAAGTTTTCCTGCACACTGTTGCGCCCGGCTACCCAAAGGTTTGGTGCGCATTACCAAATAAATAAACAAACAAACAGGGGTTAAGGATATTCACTGTGGGGCGCAGGGTGTTTCTTAATGTATTCACTCACTGCTTCCAATGATACAGATTTCACTGGGTGTCTGTCATCAGGTTTATAGTGATAGCATCGAATGCAAAAGCATCGAATGCAAAAGCCTCGAAAAAAATGCATTGAAAAATTGATTTTTTTTTCCATTTTTTTAATGGGGGGTCCCCCATCCTCTGTTTTCTTACCCCTTAAAATTTTAATAAAAAAAAACTTTACCTACGAACAAAAATTCATTTTTTCGAGGCTTTTGCATTCGATGCATTGTATTATGCATGACTAATTCCCCCGCTTTGCAGCATATTATTAAATGATGGGCCATTACAATGTTATTCCAAACTGAGATAACAAGCAGTTATTATTAACAGACCTAACAGCCAGTAAATATTACGTACATACGCAAAAGTAGCCTCAGTTCTAGCCAAAAGTTGTCCCGTAATTAACAAGGACTTCAGTTTCCTTTCCTTTATTATGACATCATTCAAATGTGACGATTTTAGAACCTGCCGGACCTTTTGTGAGAAGGGAAATTCTACATCTTCTCTCTCTTTCTTGCCAGACTGCGGGGAACTCAAGATGTGAATATTCTGAAGGCTTCAAAAGGAGATTTCATTTCCAGGAAATGTATGAATCATTTCTTCAAGGAAACAGGGTTGCAGCTTATGCTTGAACAATGCCTTAAAATTGAGATATTCAAAGGGCATAATTGAAACTGCAAGGCATGTTTTGAAGCTTTTGAATAGGGGTGATTTCAATAGTGACAAATGACTCCAGGCCCAGATTTTACTACAACGACAAACCATGTCCATCGCTTCAAGCATCTGTATTCAAACATTTCTATCTGCCATATTATCAAAAAAAAGGATCCATTCCCCCTCTATGTCTATGTTGCCTTTAGACTCGTATAACAAATGAGATTACACAGCATAAACATCCCTAACTCTCAGTAACCATTCTCTTTTTTGTGTGTATCGTAGGACCCTTCATTGTGGTGTCACACAACTCCTGGCTGCCACCAGTAGCATGTGCACCATATGGTCAAGGCCCAACCCCCTCCCAACATCCTCCTCCGCCTCCCAGCAGCACCAACAACGGGGAGTGTACCACGGAGATCCTGTCCAGCACCTTTATCCATGAGAAAACCTTCTCCTAATACGTTTCTACCTCTGCACACCAGACCACATACGCCAATAGCCTGCTTCCCTTTCATCACATGTCCAGCAGTTTAGCGCCTTGAAACACTTTTGTATAGGCGCGTTGTAAATGCCATATCATATCATATCATGAACCCTTCGATACATCTTCGCAAACACTGTAAGGGGGTAGTGCCATCTATGCAACAATTTGATAGCTTGCCATCTATGCTGTAGCGACACTGTAGCTTGAGGAACCTTCCGACACGTAACAGCCCACAGTTCATCATAAATAACCCTACCAAGAACTCTTCCCCAATTTGTCCTAGCTCTACAATCCTCATGCAACTCAGCAACCAGCAGTTCTATGTATAAACTGGCCCCTAAGACTTTAGAACCCTTCTTCTGGATTAAAATTGCCTCATAGGGGGTACATTCTCTCCTCGAAGTATTCTCCCCAACTGTGATCCATAAGCGCAGCTTTCAGAGCAGATACCGATATGCTGCCTATGTTGAAGCGTTCCTGTAGTCGTTACAGTGACAAAAAGCATCCCTTCTCCCACATCTGACCCGCTTTCTTCAGGCCCGCCTCATACCATCTTTCAAACCCCAAAGGCTCACTAATAACATCCTTCAACAGCATGGCCCAAATACAGCTCAATGGTGACAGCCAAGTAGTAAGCCATCGAATATGACTCCCCTCCCTCCACACGTTCCACAATAAGCCAACACTTAGTGTTCCCGAACCCGCCTAGGGATTTCGCCTATAACCAATTCCCCAGCATCACTGGGGCAACTAGGGCATTCTCCATATCCACCCATTGTTTGTTGTAAGAGGATCCAGATGATCTACCACCACCCTAAGTTGCACCACTTTATAATATCTCCTAAGATGTGGGAGCCCCACCTCCCCCTACTCCCTAGACAGTATAAGCGTATCATATGCAATCCGAAGCCTTTCCCCGTTCCTGTAACGCTCACCTGATTCCCACGGAGGCGCGGGTCTTGGCAGGAAGCTGTCTGTGACTCGAAAAGTGATGTGCAGGACTCGATTGGCTTCTGGGGTCGAACCTCTTCGCACTGTATGTCGGACTCGAAGAGTGAGGTTTCTGCAGGTGAAAGAATATGGGGGTTAATGGTCTGGGTTGTTGAATGTCCCTCTCTTTCTCTCTCTCTTCCCAGCTTTTTCGTAGAGCCCCCAGGTCAACCTGCTCACCTTATATAGGTGAATGCTGGGCTCTCCATCTGCGTCTGGTGCAGGGTGCCGTTGCCAGTTCCTTCACTGGTGAAACACAGGCCTCTTGAATTCAGAGGATGGTTACCGTCGTTATCTGCACGAGCGGTGAGTTTTTGGACACCTTTTGTCTTTATAGTCTTTACATGCGTGGCACATTTATATGCAGACTCTGTATAATGCTTTTCCCTTATGTATTGCAGGGCTCTTGAGATGAAAGATGAAGTGAAGCGCCTGGAAGTTCGTAAGTATGGCAAGCGCTCTAACTGTCTCTTTCCTTGCAGCTTAGTTCGTGTTAAAGATACACCGGAGTATTCGCAGTCGTTTTATTGCGACGAGCGTGATGGACGTAAGTAAATACCTGCTTAATGTCTTTTCTTTTGCCTTTCAGATGTTGGGTTGCAGGGCCGGAGTCCGCGGAATGCCAGTAAGTTGTTAACGATACTTTGTCTTCACAGGCGGCGATGCAGAACGAAGAAATCCGGAATTCACAGCGTGCCGGTAAGTATGGCAATGCTTTCGTTTTTGCAGGTGGAGATGCGGCGTGAAGAAACGGCCGCAGCCGATGGATCAGGTAAGTAAGCACTGCGTGTAAAGTTCGCGTTGCTAACCTGTTGTTTCTGTTCTTTGCAGGTGCTGATGATGTCTGGATACTGAAATGGTAAGTAGGATTCTTGCAGGTCCAGGATCGGAAGAAGAAAGGCCGGAGCAGACTCGGTGAGCGTTATGCTGCAGATGCAGAATAACGCGAAGCACGCTCCATCTATCGGGTGTGGTTTAAATAGCCTTGGAGTGATGAGGCATCTTCTTCCATGGCCCCGCCTAGGTAAGAAAGGAGTTCCAGTTTCCAGAAGAGTTCCAGTGCTGTATCCAGGGAGTGGAGCTGCCCCACCCAGGTAAGAAAGTGGTTCCTGTTCTCAGATGGCTTCTAAGTGGCTGGTAAGTAAGCAGCATGGTCTGCTGCAGGTAAGTCCACCCAAGCATCTTCACACCTATTATGAGCCCGGCGCTTCCAGTGCCGGGACCAATGGTTTTGATGAGCCTGGTGCCACCGGCGCCAGGACAAGGTCCAAAAGGTCCCAGTGGGGAGCGGCTGGTGCTTAGGATTAGGGTTAGGGGCCTGCTTCCAAGGACGTTGGGCTGGTCCTGGCTCCTTGGAAGCAGTGATCATGACAGTTGGGGACCGGCTGGTGCTTAGGATTAGTGGCCTGCTTCCAAGGACGTTGGGCTGGTCCTGGCTCCTTGGAAGCAGTGATCATGACAGTACCCCCCCTCAAGGCCCCTCCTAAGCGTGTCTTCTCTGGGGGTTTTGGCTTGTCGGGGTGATTCAGATGGAATAGGTTCCCAAGACCTTTCCTTGGGGCCGTAACCTTTCCAATCAACCAGATAATATAACTTAGATTTGGAGATCTTGGAGTCTAGGATGTTCTTAACTTCGAATTCAAGTTCTCCATCTACTAAAACCGGTTCTGGGAATTCAGTCAATCGGGTTTCTGGTTGTACTGGTTTTAATAAGGAGACATGGAATACTGGGTGTATTTTCATATGCGTAGGTAACTCCAATTTGACAGCCACCGGATTAATTATGGCAGATATGAGGTAGGGTCCAAGGTATCTCGGGATGAAGGTGCGGGGTCCCTTTAGAGGCAGGTGCTTAGTGGATAGCCAGACCTGATCTCCTACAGCGTAGTGAGGAGCCTCTTTACGGTGTCGATCTGCTCCTCTTTTGAATTGAGCTTTAGCTCTTTGCAGATGGGCCGAGGCTTCCTTAAAAGTACGGGTGATATCCGAGTGCAAGTGATCCACAGCAGGTGCTTCGAATTCTTGGGGAGGATCCAGGTTAGAGGTTCTAGGATGGTGTCCGTATAGTAGGAAGAAGGGAGTCTTCCTTGTTCCAGAATGAATCGAATTATTGTAAGCGTATTCAGCGATCCAAAGAATATCCTTCCAGGGGTTTTCAGTTTGTTGGAGCATGCAACGTAGATATTGCTCTAGAGTTTGATTTGTCCTTTCGGTTTGTCCGTCAGTTTGGGGATGGTGACTAGTTGAAAGTCTTACATCAATTTGGGCTAGACGACAGCAACTGCGCCAGAAGTGAGAGATGAATTGACTTCCCCTATCGGAGACTAAAACCGAGGGAAAACCGTGTAGCCGAACGATGTTTTCTAAGAATTCTCGGGCCAATACTGAGGCTGATGGTAGACCCTTCAGGGGAATGAAGTGAGCCATCTTGGAGAATAGATCCACGACTACTAAAATGGTAGTATACCCCGAGCATGGAGGTAAGTCCGTGATGAAATCCATGGACAGGGTATGCCATGGACAGGGAGGGATGTCTAGTGGCTGTAATAGGCCGGCTGGTTTCTCCTTCTGACTTTTATTCTTGGCACACACACCACAGGAGATTACAAAGTCTCTAATATCCTTTTTCCATGACGGCCACCAGAAATGTCTTTTAATCTTTTCCATGGTTTTGGTAATGCCAGGGTGACCCTCCATTAGAGAGTCGTGATAACAGGAGATTACTTGTTTTTGTATTTTCTCACAGGGTAAATGCAATCGTCCTCGGAAATATGGTAGGTCTTGATCCACTGAGAATTCTTTCCCCTTTAATTGCCAATCTTGCAAATCGCCCGGAGTTAGGAGTGATTTAACCATGGTCTTGATGTCTTCAAAAGATTGAGCGCTGACCAAACCCAAAATTCTTTGTTCTGGGATTATGGGTATTGGTTCCGGATTGGTCAATTGTTCATCTACTCCCATCCGGGAGAGAGCATCTGCTTTTCCGTTCTTACTGCCTGGTCGATAAGTAATTATAAAGTCAAATTCTGCTAGAAACAGAGCCCAGCGAAGCTGTCTGGAAGACTGAGCTTTGGCTGTCTTTAGATATTGTAAATTGCGGTGATCAGTCATTATGGTGACTGTGTGTCTGGCTCCTAGAAGATAATGCCGCCAGGCTTTAAAGGCCGATCTGATGGCCAAAAGTTCCTTGTCTGTAATTGAATAGTTGATCTCGGGAGGCGAAAACTTGCGGGACCAAAAGGCAACAGGATGTAGTTGGTGTGTGACCGGATCTCTTTGTGATAAAACTACCCCCATAGCAAGACTAGAAGCATCCGTTTCCACGATGTAGGGGAGTTCTGGGCGAGGATGTTTTAAAACAGGTGCAGACATGAATTTAGCTTTTAAGTCCTGAAAAGCTTGTTCTGCTTCAGAAGACCACTCAAAACGTTTGTTCTTTTTCAACAGAGCGGTGATGGGCTGGACTATCCGAGAAAATTCAGGAATGAATCTGCGGTAAAAGTTAGCGAACCCTAACATGCTTTGAACTCCTTTTACAGAGGTTGGTGATGGCCACTTGATGATTGCATCAACTTTCTTTGAATCCATATGGACTCCGTTAGGTGACAATATGAATCCCAGGAACTCGACTTCCGTTACGTTGAAAACGCATTTCTCAAGCTTAGCAAAAAGATTATGTTGACGCAATCTCTCGAGAACCTTTTTAACGTGTCTCTGATGTTCCTCTTCAGATGATGAATAGACGAGGATGTCATCAATGTAGAAAACAACACACACGTCTATGAGTTCTCTAAGGACATCGTTCATAAAATACTGGAAAGCAGCAGGAGCATTACACAGTCCAAAGGGCATCACTTGATATTCGAATAGCCCGTACTTGGTGCGGAAGGCCGTTTTCCATTCATCGCCCTCTTTTATCCGTACCAAGTGGTAGGCTCCTCTGAGATCCAACTTTGTGTATATACATGCATCTTTGACTTGATCCAGGAGTTCAGGGATCAAAGGTAACGGGTATCTGTTTTTAACGGTGATCTGATTCAGGGCGCGGTAATCTATGCAAGTCCTAAGGTCTCCTTCCTTTTTTCGGAACGAAGAACAAAGCCGATGAAGCTGGAGATTTTGAAGGACGGATAAACCCGTTAGCTAGGTATTGGTCTAGGTATTGTCTGAGGTGAAGGTTCTCTGGCTCGGTGAGGGCATAAATCCTGCTGCAAGGAGGAGTTGTTCCAGGTATCAGATCTATTTGACAGTCGTAAGACCTATGAGGAGGCAGGGTGTTGGCTTGATCCTTCCGGAAGACGTCTTGGAATTCCTGGTATTCAGGAGGTAATTTGGGCACCTCCTCAGAAGAGATTGCCGCCAGTGAAACATCAGGCCGAGGATAACAAGTGGTAAGACACTCTGGAAACTGAACCGTCTTTGCTCGCCAATCGATCTGAGGATTGTGCTTCTCTAACCAAGGGATTCCCAGAATGATCTGGAACTGAGGGACCTTGATTACATCGAACACGATTCTCTCCCGGTGTCCATCTTGACTCACTTGCGTCACTTGTTGGGTGGCATGCGTTACTGGTCCGGAGGCTATCTCCGTGCCATCCAAAGTAGTGATGACGTCTTTCACTGCCTTAGGGACAAGGGGTAGATTCATCCTTGATACCATTTCACGGTCCACATAGTTACCGATTGCTCCGCTGTCAATGTAAGCTTCAATTGCATGCAAACGATCCGGACGTTCAGGACTAATGAGGACCATGGGTATCACGAAATGCGAGGTCACGGGACAGATCTTAACGCTCGGCAAGAGGACCTCTACTCTTGTCGGGCGAGGTCGTTTCCCTGCTCAGAATTTGTGGTACAGGTATCCGCGGCTCCTACAGTCTTCTTAGCTGGTTTCACTGGACAGTCCCGAAGAAAGTGTGCTGAGTTTCCGCAATAGAGGCATAATTGCAGCTGCCTTCTTCTTTCCCGCTCTTTCTGGGTTAAAGGTCCTTTCATGCCCCCTATTTGCATGGGTTCCACAGTGTCAGCTCCCTTATTCGAGGTCTGTGGTTTAGAAAACACTCGGGTATCAAATCTGGAACGATCTGCCTTCTTGTTCTGTAGTCTATGGTCCAATTGGACAACTAAGTCAATATAGTCAGAACATTCTTGTGGAGGATTCACAACTTGCGCTAACACATCTTTGAGCTCTCCATGCAGGCCTCTGTAGAAAAGCGTTATTCTCTTGTCCTCGGGCCATTGTGTTTCCACTGTGAGTCTATTGAAGGAGGCTATATAAGTCAAGAGGTCTTGATTACCCTGTCGTAATGAGAGAAGTTCATTGTCCAAGGCCTGCCCTTGTGCATGTCTTGCGAACAGTTTCTCCATGCTGGACTGGAAGGCCTGAAAATCATGTAAAACCGGATCATCCTGGGTGACTAAAGGGATCGACCAATCTGCGGCGCTGCCACTGAGATAAGAAAGCACGAAAGCCACCTTGGTCTGGTCTGTTGGGAATGCAGCTGGTCGACATAAGAAGTGTAGGCGGCACTGATTGATGAACACTGCGAATTTCTTTGGATCACCAGAAAAGCGTTCGGGCGGAGCCAAGGGAACATTACCGGGCAGATTGATTTGCACTGGATTTGAAGATGATGCAGAAGGATAACTTCCTCCTGGAACAGGCAAAGGTGTCTGTCCTGCCTGCGTTTGTAACAACTGCCTAGAAAGGTCCTCTGTTCGCTCCTTGGAAATTATCAGTTCTCTTCTTAGAGAGTTTGTTTCCTGATGAGCTGCATGTACTTCTGCTCTTAATTCCCCGAGCAACTGGGCTAGTTGATCAGTGTCTGAGGTTTCCATTGCGCCTGGGTAGGAGTTTTGTGGTGGGCTTCGCGTTCTGTAACTCTCACCTGATTCCCACGGAGGCGCGGGTCTTGGCAGGAAGCTGTCTGTGACTCGAAAAGTGATGTGCAGGACTCGATTGGCTTCTGGGGTCGAACCTCTTCGCACTGTATGTCGGACTCGAAGAGTGAGGTTTCTGCAGGTGAAAGAATATGGGGGTTAATGGTCTGGGTTGTTGAATGTCCCTCTCTCTCTCTCTCTCTTCCCAGCTTTTTCGTAGAGCCCCCAGGTGAACGTGCTCACCTTATATAGGTGAATGCTGGGCTCTCCATCTGCGTCTGGTGCAGGGTGCCGTTGCCAGTTCCTTCACTGGTGAAACACAGGCCTCTTGAATTCAGAGGATGGTTACCGTCGTTATCTGCACGAGCGGTGAGTTTTTGGACACCTTTTGTCTTTATAGTCTTTACATGCGTGGCACGTTTATATGCAGACTCTGTATAATGCTTTTCCCTTATGTATTGCAGGGCTCTTGAGATGAAAGATGAAGTGAAGCGCCTGGAAGTTCATAAGTATGGCAAGCGCTCTAACTGTCTCTTTCTTTGCAGCTTAGTTCGTGTTAAAGATACACCGGAGTATTCGCAGGCGTTTTATTGCGACGAGCGTGATGGACGTAAGTAAATACCTGCTTAATGTCTTTTCTTTTGCCTTTCAGATGTTGGGTTGCAGGGCCGGAGTCCGCGGAATGCCAGTAAGTTGTTAACGATACTTTGTCTTCACAGGCGGCGATGCAGAACGAAGAAATCCGGAATTCACAGCGTGCCGGTAAGTATGGCAATGCTTTCGTTTTTGCAGGTGGAGATGCGGCGTGAAGAAACGGCCGCAGCAGATGGATCAGGTAAGTAAGCACTGCGTGTAAAGTTCGCGTTGCTAACCTGTTGTTTCTGTTCTTTGCAGGTGCTGATGATGTCTGGATACTGAAATGGTAAGTAGGATTCTTGCAGGTCCAGGATCGGAAGAAGAAAGGCCGGAGCAGACTCAGTGAGCGTTCTGCTGCAGAGGCAGAATAACGCGAAGCACGCTCCATCTATCGGGTGTGGTTTAAATAGCCTTGGAGTGATGAGGCATCTTCTTCCATGGCCCCGCCTAGGTAAGAAAAGAGTTCCAGTTTCCAGAAGAGTTCCAGTGCTGTATCCAGGGAGTGGAGCTGCCCCACCCAGGTAAGAAAGTGGTTCCTGTTCTCAGATGGCTTCTAAGTGGCTGGTAAGTAAGCAGCATGGTCTGCTGCAGGTAAGTCCACCCAAGCATCTTCACACCTATTATGAGCCCGGCGCTTCCAGTGCCGGGACCAATGGTTTTGATGAGCCTGGTGCCACCGGCGCCAGGACAAGGTCCAAAAGGTCCCAGTGGGGACCGGCTGGTGCTTAGGATTAGGGTTAGGGGCCTGCTTCCAAGGACGTTGGGCTGGTCCTGGCTCCTTGGAAGCAGTGATCATGACAGTTCCAGAGAAACTGCAGTATCTGCCTTTGAATCCTCAGAAGAAAGTCAGCCGGTACCACAGCTGGAATCATTTGAAAGAGGAACTACAACCTGGGTAGAAGCATCATCTTAACACAGTTCAGTCGCGGCATCCATGAAAGTGGCATCTTCCTCCACCTCCCTAGGTCTGCACGTATCATATCCCGCAAGGGCAGGTCATTGATTCCAAATATATCTTCCAACCATTTCGGAACGTACACCTCCAAATACCTAAATCCCCCATCAGTCAATAGGATGGGCAAATCCCAAAGATTGGCTACTTCAGATTCTTTCAGTGGCCCAACCAGAAAAGCTACCGATGTATCTAGATTTATTTTAAACTCTGGTAGCCTGCTATACTTCTGCAAGCCTTCCAATAAAGGAGGATGCAAATGTCCCAGGTTTGTTACATACAGCAATGGGTCATCCGCAAGCAAACTCAATTCAGAAGTCATCCCACCTACCCGACCTGCATATACACCTATTCACTGCCACACTTGCAGCCCACGGTTCCATTACCAGTGCATAAAGCAACGGCGACAGTGGGTATCCTTGCCTGTTGCCACACTGTAGAATGAAGGCCCCAGATTTCTCTCCATTAACCAGTACCATTGCAGTGGCGGATGAATAAAAAGCACACACCCACCCCATCCCATCCATTTATTCCCCCTTCGGAACCTTTTCAATACCTCCCTCATGAAAGACCAGCTCACCCAGTGAAAGGACTTTTTGGCATCAGAGACAGCACCAATGCCGCTCCTGAGCAAAAGTCTCAGGATGCTAGGATGTCCAAGGTATTTCTCAAATTATTAGAGCCTTGCCTATTCTGCACAAAGCCTGCTTGGTCTGGGTGGACCAACTTGGGAAGGATAACCTCCAGCCTAGACGCGAGAACTCGAGGAAAGATCTTCATGTCCACACTCACTATTAAGATGGGACGGTTAGCTGAGAATTGCGTCAAGTCTTTCCCTTCTTTTGGGATAACCATGATGAGAGCTCCCAAGAAAGAAGGGGGAATTTCTCCCCCATCTTCAATATCATTATAGTGGTTTGCCAAATTTGGTGCCAGAAGGTCTGCATACAACTTATAAAAGGCTGATGTAAAGACATCCTCTCCTGGCGCTCTTCCTGATTTCCTATGCAGGATCGCCTTCTTGACTCCCCCCACCAGAATCTCAGGCTCCAATCCTTCCTGATCAGCACGACTCAAATACGGGAGCATTAGACCTCCTGGGTATTCCTGAACCTCTGTTACCAGAATCCTTTCTGTCCTACTATAGAGATCCTAATAAAAGAGTGCAAAACTCTGAAGTATTTCATGCGATCTGGTCAGCTGCCGTCCTCCACCGACCACCCGATCCACACTCCTATCCTTCCAGAGCACCCAAACCCTATTTGCTAACATGATGCCCACCTTATCCGCGCTTTTCATTAATATCTTTGTTTATTATATTTCATACGTTTGTGGACTTCCCCAGAGAGATGGAGTGCAACTCCACTCTTTTCTTCCTTAAGGACATAGGGCCTCATTACGACCCAGGCGGTAAGTTACCGCCTGGGCCGTGACTTTACCACCATGGCGTAAACTACGTTTACGCCATGGTGGTTGGCGGACTTACCGCCCCATTCCGAGTTTGGCGGGGCGGTAAGTCCCCAATCCCCATTTACCCTTCCCCATTCCCATTTTTGCCCCATAGGGCATAATGGGAGTGGGGAAGGCGTTAATTACGCCACCGTAAATTACGGTGGCGTAATTAACTCCATGGTCCCTTAGCGCCATGGATTTTAACACCTGCTAAAAGCAGGTGTTAAATCCGCCATGGCGCTAAGGGACCTCGTACTCAGGCGGTAAGGGTCGGCGCTGTTTACGGCGCCGTAAACCCCTTACCGCCTGAGTTGTAATGAGGCCCATAGACATGTCTGCCTGGTACCCGTTCTTCAGTGCCAGTCGAACAAGGGCCTCAATTTCCACTTTCACCCTACTTTTCACCAAACCCCTCTCTCTTTTTCACAGCACCCTCTGAAATCATGAGCACCCGAAACATGGATTTAGCTGCTTACTGCACCTATCCCCCGTTAGACCTCCCCCGTATCATTTGTTATAAAGAAACACTCAATCTCCTTTGCCATAAAGTCCCCAAACATCACATCCTTGAACAGGGAGTCATTACAGTGATTCCATGTGTTAATATTCCCGCAAAAATATCGCGATACAAAAATATCGCCATATTTTTGCGCCGATATTGATGCATGGACCCTGGGGGGGACACCCCCACAATCCCTGCATTATTTTAAATGCCCGGGGACACTCCTGCAACTCCCGCTCCCACAAATTATCCCCCCCAAAAATATTGCCTATGGCCAGACAGATGACCATATATACGGCGATATTTTTGGTGGGGATAATATGTAGGGATACCATTACAGCGTCATTGAAATCGAGATTGCCTTCTAACTTCCCATGTTAACACTACCAGCACGATGTTGTGATCAGACCATACTATGGTTTCAACCAGGGAAGCCTTCACAGTCCCAAAATATCCACTCGTAAGGGAAAGCATTTCGGTCTTAGTATGGAAGTCATGTGGGGACGAGTAAAATGTGAATCCACCAGGTTCACAATATACCAGCCTCCACACGTCACCCCAGCCATGTTCCTCAATAAGCTCAACAAGTGCCACATTGTCCCTACCCCGTACCCCACCAAGACCCTTCCTTCCCATCATCCAATTCAAGGCTGGATATCGGATCATATTGAAGCCCCCACCCCAACATTGTCAGACGTCCGCCCACCGCTCAAGCCGACCCTGATTCCAGAAAGGACAACTGACCACTGTTGGGAGTTGAGAGTAGCTAGTGTCACATGCTCCTTCCTCAACATTCCCACAACCAGCAGGAGCCTACCTTCTAGCCCCCGCTTAGTCTGGACATCCTTGAGTTGAAAGGATTTAGGAAGGAGGATCCCCACACCCACCTTCTTTGCCACTTCTTTTCTAGCCGATCGCTCTCCCTATCAATCGAGATTCCTCCCCTCTTTTAAAGTGTGTCTCCTGAACAAACAGCACAGAGAGCCTTTTTTTCTTAAATTCCCTGAGCAACAGATAGCGCTTATAGAGCAAGTTTAGGTCTTCCATGTTCAATGTCGCTATCCTAAGGTCATTCATAATACAAAGGGGTCAAACTGCACAGCTGATCCCAATGCCATGCAATGGAGAGATACCCGTCCTCCAAACTTTCCGGCGTGAAAATAAGAGCCCCCTCATCCCCTATACCTTCCGAACTCACCCTTGATCCCACATTTCCCCAACTGTAAAAAACAAGACGAAAAACCATAACACATCGAGGACATATGTTCCCAGAACCATTGAGACACACAGGGCCTCATTAGGACCCAGGCGGTAAGGGGTTTACGGTGGCGTAAACAGCGCCGACCCTTACCGCCTGATTCCGAGGTCCCTTAGCGCCATGGAGGATTTAACACCTGCTTTTAGCAGGTGTTAAAATCCATGGCGCTAAGGGACCTTGTTGTTAATTACGCCACCGTAATTTACGGTGGCGTAATTAACGCCTTCCCCACTCCCATTATGCCCTATGGGGCAAAAATGGGAATGGGGAAGGGTAAATGGGTTAATGGGGACTTACCGCCCCGCCAACCTCGGAATGGGGCGGTAAGTCCGCCAACCACCATGGCGTAAACGTAGTTTACGCCATGGTGGTAAAGGTACGACCCAGGCGGTAACTTACCGCCTGGGTTGTAATGCGGCCCACAGTCTATTCCGGGCCACCAGGAAGTACGATCTACTAATTTCAAAACACTGGCAAGTTTTAGAAGCTGTACATTCTGCCACTGGCCCACACACAGTTAAATCATTATATGAAATTCCTCCCCACCATATCAGTTCCCAAGAAACACCAATACATCACAACTGCCAACCTCAGGAGGGGTCACCCCTTAATTTAGGGTCCCCAAAGTTAATTTTCCTAATTTTCTGGCCCCAGTGCTTTCACACATCCAGCAGGCTGTGCAAAGGCCTTCTTAAATTTCTCCTTGCTGTGTTTGCTCCTCAGCCACCTGTTCCTGTCATGGCCCACACAGCTCCTGAAGAGGTTGTTCCCCCTGACCCCTGTGCTTGATTTCATACTGTTCTCCCTTCACCTCGAAGGACAAAGCAAAGGGTTACCTCCAGTGATACCTAATCCCTTTCATTTGCAGCCAGTATGTCAGTGGTCTGTACTTACGCTGTTGATCCAGGATATAGGGTGACGAATCCTGGAACATTCGTATCGAGGCCCCATCCCAGGCAAACGTATACTCCTCCCTTGCTTTCCTCAACATTTCCTCCTTGTCTCAGAAGTAGTGACATTCAACTACCACCGATCCCGCCCCCGGTGTATTTCTGTCAGACACAAAGGTGCTTGGTTCCCCCACCTCCAGCAGGGCCTTCAACATAGACTCCCACCCTTCTTTCCAGGTCCATCATGGTTTCACCATCAGCTGAAGGAACCCCCTCGAAGTCTGATATTATTTCTTCATTGCCTATTTTCCACATCATCCAACTTAGTTCTAATGTTGTTCTACCTGAGTTCCAAATCCTTAATCCACATCCACACTCCCATCTGCATCTCCAAGATCTCAGTGGAAACATAGTTGCTTTCCAGGGTATGCAGTGATAAAATCGCGGCAAAAATGTTGCCTATACAAAAAAAGGTGTGCCCCATTATACCATTAAAGGGGAGTGGTGGTTGCGGGGGTGTCCCCTGCTCCCTTTAAATGGTATAATGGGTCCAGGGGTTGCGGGGGTGTCCCCCGCATCCTTAACATGGATTGCGGCAGAAATACCACGCCATTTTTGCAGCGATATTTTGTAACCACAGCAATTTTTGCCGTGATTTTAACACATGGAACCCTTTCCAGGGCCTCCACCTCCACCCTGTCCCCAACCTTCTCCTCTATCTTCTTAAGTGCTGCTGTCAATGATTGGACCTGTGCCCTTGCTGAAAGCACCACTGGGCATGGAAGCATCTGCTTCTCTCAGGGCACCTCTCTCACTTCCATGCTGCTCCGCTCACCCTCCACGTCCATTTCAGGCCACCTTACCACTACAGACCTCTGCCCCACAGTGCCCCTCTTCTCACCCCCTGTCTCTCGCAGCTGAGTTTCCCACATCTCTGTCTCGTTTCCAGAGGGCGGGTGTGTGCGGAGCCACAGCTCGTCGTTCACTTTACAGCAGTGCGAGAGCCTCTATGATCCCCAGCACTGAGACGCTGCAGGCCTCCCAGGCATCATCCACCAATGCGACCGATCCTCGTATCTTCCTTCTCCACTAGCCCTCTCACAAGGGACTCAGGGTGCTCCGTCTTGTTACGGGACCGATACCGGATGTGTGCGGGCACAGTGGTGCCCTGATGGAGCCTGTCGCTCACATTGTCATTGTCTCGGGAGTATAGCTCAGGGGCAACGCGCTCGACTTGTAAGTAAGATGACCCTGACCAACACTGGTTCGATCCCTGGGTCCGCCCTTTGAAACCTCTGGGTATTAAGAGCGTTATAAATAACCCATTACTTTAACTTGTTGCTGTGTTAGGTTTACTGCCTTCAAATATTGGTTTAACTACAAGTAAACTGTTTTGGATATATAGAGCTCTTTTGCTAGCCAAGAAGCAGATTTTGAAATTTTGGAAAAGTGATCCCTCTCCTAACATTGATGACTGGCTGCAGAGTTTGTCCCTTTTGTCCAAGAGGGAGAAAATATCCTTTAAAGCAAAAGATCAGCTTGATAAATATGAGAGGATGTGGGGTGCATTTAATGATCTCTACGCTTAAAATATTTGATCGTGTTCTAGGTCTCTCATTTTGCTTTGTTTTTGTTTTTTCATTCTATTTCTTTCCTTTACCTTCTGTCACCTTACTCCCTGTATTCAGTTCCCCTCTGTTACTTTTTAAAGATTTATTTAGGAAATTATGGGTGAATAAGTATCACCTTGTGCATTTGAGATAGTGTATTGTGTTCTATTGCTTCTGTAAAGTTCTAAAGGTATAAATAAAGTTTTGAAAAAAAAAATAAGAATTTACAATTCTGTCAGTTCCCTCTAATGGTCTCCCGCCTCATTTATTGTCGCTAGAGAAACTAAAACATTGAATGTGATCTGTGGCAAGGGGATTTATGTTAGATTGATAATCATGCATCCTTAATTTAAAATGTAAAAACATTCTTGATATCTCTATTCTGTATGTCCAAGCCAAATCTACGTTGCATGCCAGAGAGCAGCTCACTTTGAACAGTCTGGTGCTGTTATTTTGAAGAATGTAGAGTAATTGCAAATGCCAGGGCTCCTTTAAACGTCAGACTGACTCCAACTGAGTAGAGGAAGGACTTATCCCAAACGCAGGACCCGAGGCCATTTTGGGGAGGCCTAGTCCAGATTGGGACTGAAGCAGAAAGGAGTCCAATGCTGAGGAGCAGAAGCAGATTGCACACCCCTGGAGGAGGTTCCTGGGAATACCTGAAGGCCCTGTTTATGTTCAAGAAGTGAGGAGAGATTTGCCAGAAGGAGCCATTAGTGTGACCAGACCGTGCAGAGTCCTTCTTCTTTCCTTGTGTCTATTACACAAATCTGGAGAGTAAGCAGATCAATACCCTGGAGGTATTCTTAAAGGTATATCACCATAAGAATCTAAGATAACTGCAGGGTGCGCTGGCCTCTGCTTGGTGGAAATGAATCAGTCTCCTTTGTTTTTCACAGACACAAAATAACGCCGATCCTGTCTCAGGAGCATAGCTCAGGGGCAACATGGTTGCCTTAAAAGCAAGAGGGCACGGAGCAACAGGGGTTCGATCCCGGGGTTCCTGTATTATGCACGTTATAAATAACCTATCATACCGAACAAATTAACAGGGATAAAAAAGGTTTTTCCTGTAATGGCCATCATACAGGCCAAGTGCCAACCCTCCCGATTTAGGCAGGAGACTCCTGATTTTTTCATTAAAAACAGTCATATTTTTTACTATCTCCCATCTAAAATAACAATATCCCCAATGCATTGGGGAAAATGCATTCTCCCGATTTCGGTGCTGAATTCTCCCTCTCAGGGGCTTCAGAATGTTGGCATGTCTGGGCCATAGTTTAAATAAAATGGATAAAGTAACAATTTGTCTAGTTCTTTAATGGAGTAGAAAAGAGGTGATGAAAGGGGGTACTGAATCGCAACAGACACCTGCGGTTACGTTGGCTTCTCCCCGGTGTTTATCCTCGCGAATAAACTGATATTTTAAAACTGCATTGCAATTGGAAATAGCACAGACGTCAAGGGGCTGGCGAGTCCCTTTCGCACTGAGCTCATGTTCATGTCCTTCCCAGATGTAGGAGGGTCTCAAAGCAGAGTCCGCTTTGCTTCCCTCCTCCGTCTTGCAAGAGCACCACATTCTCAGGGAGGCGTGAGACCAATGGATTCCTATGGAATCCGCTTTGCACTGGCACCTGCTAATGACTATCAGCAGGTGGATACCTCAGGAGGCCATTAGTAAACGCCACCTGCAAAGCACACTTCTGCAGAAAAGTCGCGCGTGGAGGTGATGTCACCCTGTTTTGCTCTACACTATTCCACTCTGCCTTGCAAGTGGGGCGTTAGCCGCCCCCCTCATGCAATTTCCACTCTTAAGAAAATTACTCACATTGTGTTTTGCCAACTGTGAATGCCTGAAACCTTAAGCTGAGTGACTTGCTGGATGGCTCACTGTTATGATGTTCGTATTGTATAACTGTGTGGCATTTCGCAAACGGATTGCCTTTTGTTTTTAGAACACTTAAAATGCAAAATATATGCTGTGATTTTGTTTTGCCTGTAATGTTGAACAGACGGATTCTGAATAAATGTCGCGATAGAAAGCTTTGTGTTTGTTTTGCGAGAAGGCTGTAAATGGCGCTTTAATGGAATTGTTCATAAAAGGCTCGACTCGGGCAGAATGCATCCATTTTGAGACTGATTTGTGCTGCTTGTTTTTGGCAGCAGTGCTTCAGATGTATTTATTCCTCTTGTGCTTGTCGATATATTTTGACACCACAGCTAGTTTCTTGTCCTAGAAGGGGGCAGTGCAGTGTGCAGGACCGTTAGAAAGTGGTTACTCGTGTCTGTAAAAAAAATGTATTGTGCGACTCTTGTTAAACCTCCAGGATGAATGTCCTAGGCAGTTGACGTTGTCATTACAGCTTCTAAGCGCTGTAAGAAAGTTATTGTTGCCCCATTTCATAGTATTGAAAGCCTCCATAGAAGCTTGGCAGGCGCCCAGAACTCGGAGGGAGCAAGAAAGCTTAGAGAGGCAAGAGCGTGCATGGGAAAGTGGCAGGGCTTGGATTAGCCACCGTTTTGTTCTGGAGTCTGCAACTTGTGGCTCTCCGGATGTTTACAGCTCCCATGACCCTTGACCATGGCCTGTGGCTGGAGCTAATCGCACCTCTAGGCCAAGCTTCCTGATGTACCAAGATTCTGTTCATGTGAGAGCTCCACACACAGCGCTGCTCTAATTATGCCGGATCTCTGCATATGCCAGGGTTCTTATCATCCTCCTCCAACTGCCGCAGGGTTAATCGCTTCTCCAAGCAGCGAGTTGGTGGTAGATCTCTTTCCTCTGCTGGGGCCTCCCTCTGGGTCAGCCTCCCTGCCTTTCTGAAACTTGAGGAGAACCTTCTCTGGTTCCGGAAGTACCACAAGACCTTCCTCTTTGCTTCTGCGTTTTCTCCTCCTCTCCCCTGCTGATCTCATGGCTGAATCTCAAACTGCACTGTTTACCTGGCTACCTTCTGATCTTGGGCTCAGATCCCCTCAGATTTTCTTTATTTATTTTACTGTTTCTTATATACTGCACTGCCCCCTCCCCTTTCCGCTTCCCCCCTACCCTGCACTTTGGCGATCTTAAGGTCACCTGACCTAGTAGGATCGCTGTCTCTATCTGCCCTCGGTTTCCCCTCCCTTGCCTCGTTGTGCCTTGAAACACTTGTATATAGGCACGTTATAAAGGCCATATCATATCATTTCATATGCCAGAGGCCTGATCATGCCAGCGCTCTGAATATGCCATGGAGCCCATTATGCCAGCGATCTGATTGCCACTTATTTCTTATACTGGTAGGCATTTATACAAGGACTCCGTTCATGCTCTATTCAAGCAAGCCAGTGTTCTGATAACGTGGCGTCACCTGATGCCAAGGGTTCTTATCTAAGTTGGTATGGCTCTAAATGTGCCAGGGCTGTGATTATGCCATCGCTTTGAAAATACCCTGCGGGCGTCTGTTCCTGCAATTGATTCTTACAGCAGTTTCTGAGGCACGGCCTCACACTTGTGAATCGCTCTGGCGTGAAGATCACACCCGCTGCACGACACTGTGCTGTATTTATAGCATGTTAGTGATAAAACCTGGAGGATGTCCCGGGAGGATAGCTCAGCGGCAGCGTGCGCGTCTTGGAAGCAAGACGACACGAAGCGACACAGGCGGGTCCGCGCTTAGAAACCTCTGGGTGTTTAAGCGCGTTATAAATATGTAACTAAGACAAAAAAAAACACAATTACGCAACTAAGAAAAACAAACAATTCCTGTAACAGCGCCTCGATGCCTGCGTGCTGTGTGAGCGCTTTATATATGTAAAAAAAAAAAAAAAAAAAAAAGACAGATTCTTGTCTACCCGCAGGTCTGCCAGGGCCTGCCCAGTTCTGCTTATCTCATCCTTCCAGGACTGGTTTCCTCTCTGATTCTCCCTCTCACGTGTTGTTAAGTGTAGCGGTGAAAGAGACAAGGTTAGAAGGCTTTGAATGGTGAAATACCGAAATCACCAAAAAAGGCCTTGGCACTGGGGGGGAGGGGGGTGGCCTGGGCCATCTTATGCACTTTTGGGGCCCGGGGCAAAGATACATTTGGGGTCCCCCTCTACCAAACCAAAGGAATTAATGAATCCAGAATATCTGGTTGCGCCCACTCGTCGCGATCATAACACATATCTTGATAAACTGCCTCGCAGTGATCGAAATAGGTACAGGCACTCCCTTTCAGTACCCTTACCCTGTTCATTCTTGCTGTAATCAGAATGTTGAAAAAGTAGCATTTCAAGGCCGTCAGTAACAGTCCATGACTTGTATTCTAGCATCAGTAGGAGCCACGAGGAAGGTATACCGGCCATAGCATAAATGCAGGACGCAATACGCAGGAAAAAGGTACACATAATCCAGAATAGACAGAGGACTAATCAGTTGCCCCGCTAAATGCAAAAATGCTCAATCAGGGATATAGGAGACCAATTGAAAGCAAGGAGAAATAAAGCTTCCCATACCAAAGCATAGATAGTGGGTGATGATTAGAAGTTACCGGGCAGGTGTCCATATCCTGACAGACTGAGATTACAAGAGGGACATTGTTTTCACGTAGTGTTGCCATTAGAGAGCAAAGAAACAAGTTGCTGTAGTGTGCTGTAGATCAATGCTCACTATTGTCATAGAGAAAGCAAAACTATAGCCAGTGAACCCATGAGTGAGGCTTTTTGAAGATCATACATTGATAATGAAATTACTCTGAAGGGTGAAGATTTTGAAAGTTTAGGGACTGGCAATTATGACAGGTTAGGCAATACCAGATTACATGAGATGCCCAGGATCCCACCTGTTGAGCAGTGAAGCTGGGATGTGTGCCCACTCAGCAATGTATGCAAGTTACCACTTCCCTTTTCCAGTTCTTACCATGAATTTAAATAATCCCATTTTATAGAACTGATTTGGAAAGTACAAAAATCACATAACCCAATATGTCAAATTTTAAAAACAAACCATTATAAGCACATCATGCAAAATGGAAGGGATTTTAGCTTTAGGGGGTAATTCATAGAATTCAGCGCACAAGTGGCACACACGGCTGGCGCACAGTGTGCGCGTGCGAATCCCTACGCCAGCCGCGTGCGCTAAAATCCATTTCCTCGCACAGCGTATTCATAGATTCCAGCTACCAAAACCAGCCGTGGCGCACAGTGGCGCAGCGACCCTGCAGCAGCGCCAGTTACGCCCCCAAGAACGCCTCTCGCGCAGGGAAAAGCCATCAAAATCCCCAATCCAGCGCAAAGGGCTGCGCTAACCCTGTACCAGCACGGCAAGCGGGCTACGTGTATCACTGGGGTGCGCGGGAAGTACCTCACGTCTTTTCAGCTGGGTACGTGCATTTCAGGGGTGCGCGGGAAGTTCCACACGCGATTTCAGCAGGGTATGTGTATTTCAGGGGTGCGCGGGAAGTTCCACTCGCGATTTCAGCATGGTACGTGTATTTCAGGGGTGCGCGGGAAGTTCCACACGCGATTGGCCCCGTGCGAGCAGGGTACGTGTATTTCAGGGGTGCGCAGGAAGTTCCACACGTGATTGGCCCTGTGCGAGCAGGGTACGTGTATTTCAGGGGTGCGTGGGAAGTTCCACACGCAATTCCATCAGGGTACGTGTATTTCAAGGGTGCGCGGGAAGTTCCACACGCGATTCCATCAGGGTACGTTTATTTCATGGGTGCGCGGGAAGTTCCACACGCGATTCCATCAGGGTACGTGTATTCCAGCGGTGCGCGGGAAGATCCACACGCAATTCCATCAGGGTACGTGTATTTCAGGGGTGCGCGGGAAGTTCCACACGCGATTTCAGCAGGGTACATGTATTTCAGGGGTGCGCGGGAAGTTCCACACGCGATTTCAGCAGGGTACGTGTATTTCAGGGGTGCCTGGGAAGTTCCACACGCGATTGGCCCTGTGCGAGCAGGGTACGTGTATTTCAGGGGTGCGCGGGAAGTTCCACACCCAATTGGCCCCGTGCAAGCAGGGTACGTGTATTTCAGGGGTGCGCGGGAAGTTCCACATGCGATTCCATCAGGGTACGTGTATTTCAGGGGTGCGCGGGAAGTTCCACACGCGATTCCATCAGGGTACGTGTGTTTCAGGGGTGCGTGGGAAGTTCCACACGCGATTCCATCAGGGTACGTGTATTTCAGGGGTGCGCGGGAAATTCCACACGCGATTTCAGCAGGGTACATGTATTTCAGGGGTGCGCAGGAAGTTCCACACGCGATTGCCCCCGTGCGAGCAGGGTACGTGTATTTCAGGGGTGCACGGGAAGTTCCACACGCGATTGGCCCCGTGCGAGCAGGGTACGTGTATTTCAGGGGTGCGCGGGAAGTTCCACACGCGATTTCAGCAGGGTATGTGTATATCAGGGGTGCGCGGAAAGTATCACACGCAATTCCATCAGGGTACGTGTATTTCAGGGGTGCGCGGGAAGTTCCACACGCGATTTCAGCAGGGTACATGTATTTCAGGGGTGTGCGGGAAGTTCCACATGCAATTTCAGCAGGGTATGTGTATTTCAGGGGTGCGCGGGAAGTACCACATGCGATTGGCCCCGTGCGAGCAGGGTACGTGTATGTCAGGGGTGCGCGGGAAGTTCCACACGCGATTCCATCAGGGTACGTGTATTTCAGGGGTGCGCAGGAAGTTCCACACGCGATTCCATCAGGGTGCGTGTATTTCAGGGGTGCGCGGGATGTTCCACACGCGATTCCATCAGGGTATGTGTATTTCGGGGGTGCGCGGGAAGTTCCACACGCGATTTCAGCAGGGTACATGTATTTCAGGGGTGTGCGGGAAGTTCCACACGCAATTTCAGCAGGATATGTGTATTTCAGGGGTGCGCGGGAAGTTCCACATGCGATTGGCCCCGTGCGAGCAGGGTACGTGTATTTCAGGGGTGCGCGGGAAGTTCCACACGCGATTACAGCAGGGTACGTGTATATCAGGGGTGCGCGGAAAGTATCACACGCGATTCCATCAGGATACGTGTATTACAGGGGTGCGCGGGGAGCACCACACGTGAATTGCATGTGTGGGTCCTCCCAGGTGTTCCCTCTACACCCTCCACGGCCCCTGCAGGTGGCTCACACCACAGGGGCCTACCCTGCACATGTCCTGCAGGCACCCCATCCACCATGGCCATGTCCCCCAGCCAACCCACATGTCAACTTGCATTACTGCCCACCAAGTCATTTCACCCTGCACCCCCAGCCACCAGGGGCAGCCCCACCCCCCAGCAGTGCAGGAGCAGCCTCCACCAGGTCCCCACCCATGTCTCCCATCACCCCCACCCCCCAGCAGTGCAGGGGCAGCCTCCACCAGGCCCCCACCATGTCCAACTCATGGCCCCACCCAGCACTGTGGGCCACCTGCCAGCAGGCCCCCACCCATGTCCAACTCATGTTCACCACCACCCCCACCCCCCAGCACTGTGGGGCACCTGCCAGCAGGCCCCCACCCATGTCCAACTCATGTTCCCCACCACCCCCACCCCCAGCACTGTGGGGCCCCTGCCAGCAGGCCCCCACCCATGTCCAACTCATGTTCACCACCACCCCCAGCCCCCAGCAGTGCAGGGGCACCCTCCCCCCTTCCCCCACCCATATCCAACTCATGTTCCCCACCACCTCCACCCCCCAGCAGTGCAGGGGCAACCTCCACCAGGCCCCCAACCATGTTCCCCACCACCCCCACCCCCCAGCAGTGCAGGGGCAGCCTCCACCAGGCCCCCACCCATGTCCAACTCATGTCCCCACCACCCCCACCCCCCAGCACTGTGGGGCACCTGCCAGCAGGCCCCCACCCATGTCCAACTCATGTTCACCACCACCCCCACCCCCAGCACTGTGGGGCACCTGCCATCCGGCCCCCACCCATGTCCAACTCATGTTCACCACCACCCCCACCCCCCAGCAGTGCAGGGGCACGCTCCACCAGGCCCCCACCCATGTCCAACTCATGTTCCCCACCACCCACACCCCCCAGCAGTGCAGGGGCAGCCTCCTCCAGGCCCCGTCCCATGTTCCCCACCACCCCCACCCCCCAGCAGTGCAGGGGCAGCCTCTACCAGGCCCCCACCCATGTCCAACTCATGTCCCCACCACCCCCACCCCCCAGCACTGTGGGGCACCTGCCAGCAGGCCCCCACCCATGTCCAACTCATGTTCCCCACCACCCCCACCCCCCAGCAGTGCAGGGGCAACCTCCACCAGGCCCCCAACCATGTTCCCCACCACCCCCACCCCCCAGCAGTGCAGGGGCAGCCTCCACCAGGCCCCCACCCATGTCCAACTCATGTTCCCACCACCCCCACCCCCCAGCACTGTGGGGCACCTGCCAGCAGGCCCCCACCCATGTCCAACTCATGTTCCCACCACCACCCCCACCCCCAGCACTGTGGGGCACCTGCCAGCAGGCCCCCACCCATGTCCAACTCATGTTCACCACCACCCCCACCCCCCAGCACTGTGGGGCACCTGCCAGCAGGCTCCCCCCCATGTCCAACTCATGTTCCCCACCACCCCCACCCACCAGCACTGTGGGGCACCTGCCAGCCGGCCCCCACCCATGTCCAACTCATGTTCACCACCACCCCCACCCCCCAGCAGTGCAGGGGCACGCTCCACCAGGCCCCCACCCATGTCCAACTCATGTTCCCCACCACCCACACCCCCCAGCAGTGCAGGGGCAGCCTCCACCAGGCCCCGACCCATGTTCCCCACCACCCCCACCCCCCAGCAGTGCAGGGGCAGCCTCTACCAGGCCCCCACCCATGTCCAACTCATGTCCCCACCACCCCCACCCCCCAGCACTGTGGGGCACCTGCCAGCAGGCCCCCACCCATGTCCAACTCATGTTCCCCACCACCCCCACCCCGAGCACTGTGGGGCACCTGCCAGCAGGCCCCCACCCATGTCCAACTCATGTTCCCCACCACCCCCAACCCCGTGCAGTGCAGGGGCAGCCTCCACCAGGCCCCCACCCATGTCTCCCACTACCCCCACCCCCCAGCAGTACAGGGGCACCCTCCACCAGGCCCCCACCCATGTCTCCCACCACCCCCACCCCCCAGCAGTGCAGGAGCAGCCCCCACCAGGCCCCCACCCATGTTCCCCACCACCCCCACCCCCAGCAGTGCAGGGGCAGCCTCCACCAGGCCCCCACCCATGTCCAACTCATGTCCCCACCACCCCCACCCCCAGCACTGTGGGGCACCTGCCAGCAGGCCCCCACCCATGTCCAACTCATGTTCCCCACCACCCCCAACCCCCAGCACTGTGGGGCACCTGCCAGCACGCCCCCACCCATGTACAACTCATGTTCCCCACCACCCACACCCCCCAGCAGTGCAGGGGCAGCCTCCACCAGGCCCCCACCCATGTCTCCCACCACCCCCACCCCCCAGCAGTGCAGGAGCAGCCTCCACCAGCCCCCCCCATGTCTCCCACCACCCCCACCCCCCAGCAGTGCAGGGGCAGCCTCCACCAGGACCCCACCCATGTCCAACTCATGTCCCCACCACCCCCACCCCCCAGCACTGGGGGCACCTGCCAGCAGGCCCCCACCCATGTCCAACTCATGTTCCCCACCACCCCCACCCCCCAGCACTGTGGGGCACCTGCCAGCAGGCCCCCACCCATGTCCAACTCATGTTCCCCACCACCCACCCCCCAGCAGTGCAGGGGCAGCCTCCACCAGGCCCCCACCCATCTCTCCCACCACCCCCAGCCCCAGCAGTGCAGGAGCAGCCTCCACCAGGCCCACACCCATGTCTCCCACCACCACCCCCCAGCAGTGCAGGGGCAGCCTCCACCAGGCCCCCACCCATGTCCAACTCATGTCCCCACCACCCCCACCCCCCAGCACTGTGGGGCACCTGCCAGCAGGCCCCAACTCATGTTCCCCAGCCAACATGTCATCACAATCTAGATCCCTGGTCCCTATGGTCAGCCTCCAAATGCAAAACACCCACCCGAGTATTGCATCCACCCACTCAGAAATGGCAATTACATGACAGAGCACCAATTGCAAGTTTCGAAACAAACACATGTCCCTCACATACACCCAATGGGTGTCAGTGAATCTCAAAACCTATATCATGATATGCATGAAACCAATGAGATGATACTACACATTGAAGTTCGATCAAAAAATATGTATTAAAGGAAACATAAATAGATTCAAAAATAAAGAAACAGAAATGGGAATGTACAAAAATTAAAAGAAGCATATCCGTGAAATAAAGCAAAACCAAAAATCATAATCCAAAGGAATGGTGTCCAAAGTCACAGTCCACAAAAGAAAATCCAATGGGAAATAATAATTGAAAGCCATTGCTCCATGGGTAAATTGTGAAAGAAAAATGAAATCCAACAGTGAACTATGTACAGACGAACAAGCCAGGGTCCATTATCCCAACAAAAGAAATGAAACCTATCTAACAACACTAACTAATAAAATAAACTATATACAAAAATGTGGCCAATGTCCAAAAGGTCCAAAATAAATCCAAAAACAAAGGAAACCTAACACTAACTACATAACTATGTACAAGGGCAGCGGGCTAGTCTGGCGGCTCACTTTTGGGTGTCCCGGGCCAGGGCATCATCGAACTCCTGCTCAATGTCCCGGAGGCGGTCCTCCTCCATGGCCCCGAGGGTCCGCAGGTCCGTCGACATGTCCACCTCCAACCCCCTGTGGATTGCCTCGAGGCACTCGGCCCGCCTCAGGGCCCTCCGCATGGAGTTCTCCACCCTGACCATTGTGAGCCGTGCCTCTTCCGCCCGCTGCTGCTCCGCATCTATGGCGTGGCCCAACCGCTGCCACACGGAAGACACTCTCTATCCTGGGTCCTCCTGCCCTCCGGCCGATGCCTGCCCCTCCGATGTTGAAGGCCCCGAGCCTTCATGGCTCCCACCACGTTGCTTCTGCTGCTGTGCCTCTGCCCGTGCACTGCCTCCTGCTGCCTGCACATCCTCCGCCGACTGGGGTGCAGTCGTTGATGTGGCCACCCCTGCTGGACGTCCGACTCCCGACTGTGGCAGGGATGCCTCCTCCACCAGCCTGGCCGCACCGTCAGAGGCAGCTCCACAGGGCACCCAGGTGACTGATGGGTGGGAAGATGGCACGGAGGACGACTCGTGCGTAGGGGGTTCAGTTGAGGAGGGGGTTGTAGCAAGCCCCATCAAACGGAGGAATCCGGCCTGGGTGACCTGTCCCAGTAGGCTGACATGGTCAACGAGCCATTCGAGATGACGTGCAGTCTCCTCATGAAAAGACTGCAGGTCATCTCGCATGGCCCGTTGACGCAACGCCACACCAGTCAGGACAGGCTCAAACCAGACCCGGATAGCAACGTCCGCAGGCAGAGGAAGGCCAGTTGTCGTTCGCTCATCCCCTGCCTGAAAACGGGTCTGGACGTAGGCATCCCTGCTGGTGCAAGATGATGCATGGACAGGATCAGGGACAGGATTGCACACAGGCACCTCCGCGGTGGCTTGTGCTGCCTCCTGTCCCTGGTCCTGCACTGCACCACTAGCACCAGTGAGATCCCCACCTCCAGACCCCGCCTCTGTTGCTTGCACGGCCTCCTCCTCCACCAAACCCCCCACCAACCTGGATGACTCCGTGCCATCTTCCCCCGTTGGGCCCTGTGGGGTCCCAGCTGCCCCTTCTGCTGCCGAGGAGTCCAACTCCAACCTCCGCCTCTTGGACCTCCCCCCGGCAGCTGTGGCCTGGGACGCGGCACCGGACTCCTCACTCCCCGACGAGATGACAACATGGGAGGGGAGCCAGGCCTTGCGTCTCCGGCTGGCGGTGGGATCCCCGCCGCTGTGCTCCACAGCACCTTCTCCGCCCTCTTCATCAGTTGACGCTGCAGACAGGGAGAAATAAAACACAGGCAGCAGGGCACTGTACAATGGACACATACACACATGACAGTTGTACATGAGTGGCATTGGCAAACCTCAGACATGCCATCACAATCCCCAACACACATGTCATTTCAACTCGCACACATGAGCCATACCACAGCCATATCGCAACTGCCAGCACCATCCATACACATACAACAGCATGAGCAGGCAAAGCTGAGCCAGACATCACATGCAACACAGGAAGTGCACCACACATGTACATACACCACCACACTTGCATGCATGTGTACACCTCTGCCAACTGTCGCAGTGTTCAGATGGGCATCCATGTCACATCTGCCAATCAGGCTTCCACATCCCGCTGTCACATGCATCCATGTTGCATCACGGTTGCACCCTTGTCAAATACACACAAATGCACATGTACACAGTGCTGATACATTCAGCTGAAAACAACATACATGCATGACATCACGAACATGTCTACTTACAACACATTCATCCAAACATGTGTGCCCACACAACTGCATTTGGCATGCAAGCCTACACACACAAGCACCATCCATTTCTCACAGCCCTCGCATGTGTTAGCCTCACGGCCCTGTACACCCCCACCCATACTCGACCCCATACAAACAGCTGTGCAACCTGCACACTACTGAAACATCACCACACGCACAGCTCACAATCAGGATGCATGTACACTTACCGCTCGACTCCAGACGGGTCTGCCTCTCAAGGACCTGGACGTGGAGCGCTGGGGATATGCGTTCCAGGACCCTCATCTGATCTTCCGACAAGTGGCCCCGGCGCCCCTTGGCATCCGCTGCCTTTAAGAGGCGCCGGGCCTTGTTCAGGGTCCTGGACCTGAAGTCCTCCCAGCGCTTCTTGACATGTTGGAAGTCGCGGACTGCCACCCCCTCCGCGTTGATGGCAGTCACGATGTCAGTCCAGATCCGAGTCTGTGCTTCCTTGTCAGCGCGGGAACTTCCGAAGAGGGCATCATATTGCCCCAGGACTTGTTCCACCAGGACACCAACTTCCCTGGCACTGAAGCTGGTGCCCCTCTGCCTCTCCGGCCGGGGGTTGTCAGTGGTGCCAGATATTGCAGTGCCCGACATGACAACCCCAGAGGCAGGAGTTGGTGGGCAACTGGGTCCTGGGGCTGGGCTGTGGAGCGATGGAATCCCAGTCGGGAGTCTTCGGTTCCAGCAGGGGTGGTCACAGCAACAGCACACCTGGCTGATGTGCAGGCAGCAAATGGCAGGGCACGTGGGCAGCAGGCAGTCAGGCAGCAGCAGATGGCAGGTGGGAGCATGCTCGGGGCTCTGGGGGACAGTAGTTCGGCTTTCAGGGCAGGAGCGTGGTCTTCCATGTGCTTACGCGTGGCCAGCTTGATACGGAGTGATTTGGCACGTGAAAATTCGGCACGTCACCGTGTAATTCGAGGAAAGGTCCTTAGCGCGTAAGCGCGTCTGCACGCATACGCAATTTCATTGGACAGAAGGCCCCTCAAGCGCAAGTGCCCCTGTGACGTGACACCCACAGGCATGCATGGGCATTTCAGCACGCGTGAAAAACTGCACGTCTGCGTGTAATACGAGGAAAGGGCCCATGCGCGTAAGTGACGTGACGCCCGCGTGTGTTTTCCTCAGCACGGGTTAAAAGTGAGCGGGCCCAGCAATTCGCTGTACGTGCCTTTCGTGGAGACCGACGTGTGTTGCTGCTTCCTGTTGTTTCGCGCGCCATCACAACTTCACAGCTATCAAGGACGTATCTCTTCTTTTGGCGGGGGTATTGGCTACGCGTGTTTTTCTGCATAGCGCAAGACAGACGGTGATTCGCACACGCTCTTTTTCCCACTGCGGGTGCCCCTGTGTATCGCACCCATTTTCGATGTCATAGTAGCCTGCGTGTCCCACGCGTACGCGTTATTCAAGTTACTGGGTGTCACCGCGTACTGCGGGAGGTTGAATCCACGCATGTAGGCTGCAGGGTTGCGTGCACGGTTTTACTGCAGTTTTGGGGTGCCTGAGCATTGCGTGACCCGTCACTACATCACCGGGGTCACATACAGCCTTGCAGGTGCAGGGGGGCTGTTAACATCTTGCTTCCCACCCCCTTCACCCCAATTGCCCAGGTCAATTGTGGTGTACACCTCCCATTGGCACCACTCCATCTGTGCCGGCACTACTACATCTGTGCCCTGGTTGGGAGGCCACCAAAGGTGAGGGGCGCCTCAGCTGGGCGTACTCCTCGTGGCGGGCGTGGTCGGGGACGTGGTCGTGGTGACCAGGGAGTAGGGGGACTCCAGGGTGTCCAGGGCGGCCACAGAGGGGGAAGAGGCAGGGGTGCGCCACTTGAGCACAATGTTGTGCCATGTGTCGGTGCAGTCATGCCACCACCCCCTGTGGTTCCGGGGGATGCAGCTTCTGCATCTGGCACTGGCGCCCGTGTGACCCGGCAGTCCGTTCCATCGACTGCCACGGGCCGAAGGGTAGTGGTAGCTGCAGGTGCAGCTGTGGACACCGCCACCCAGGCTCGGGGTCTGCCAGCGCAGGCTGCGTTGGCACTTGAAGAGCCCTTGGTAGATCTCCAACAGGCCAGGGGGGAAACCATAGGGGCAGGCCGGGCTGCTCAGACCAAGACACGTGTCCCTGGGGCAGTCATGTCATCTGCTGCCCCGAACAGCCGGGTGTTGGCAAGTGCAGGGGCAGATACACCCAACAGCACCCCGGTTGTGAGTCTGCCAACCAGGACCGTTGCGGTCAATGACCCTGCCACAGCTGATGTTGCTGCGCAAGGTCCATTAGTGGGCACCCAGCTGCCACTGACACAAGTCAGGCCTTTGGTCATCCCTCCACCTGCCACTCCCTTGGCTCAATCCACCGAACCCACTGGCCATACTGGTCAGGGCGGCATTAGCCAGCCAGGGTCTGCGCCACAGTCCAAGAGGGGGAAGTTTGCACCTGCAGCACAGGCTGGGACCCCACACACAGCCACGACCTCCTGCACGTCGAGGAAGAAGCCTTTCTGTAAGCAGGAACTGGACTTCCTCGTAGACTACGTGCGGGGCCACAGCCGTGACATACTAGTGGGTGCCAATAGTCAGACTACGGCTGCCCAACGTGACACCCACTGGAAACATGTTACAGAACATGTCAGTTCATTCGGCCATGAGGTGCGCACGGCGCAAGAGTGCAAAAAGCGTTGGAATGACATCAAACGCAGCACTAAGGCTAAGCGTGCCTCTAATTACAACTTGACTCTGGTGACTGGCGGTGGGCCTGCACCAGAGGAGGAAGAGCTCACTCCGCATGAGGCACTCGTTGCGGAGTTCATACCACCTGAATTGGTCGAAGGAGTGGGAGAGATGCTGGACTTTGATGCCCAGTCCAGTGAGTGTTGATGCGTGTTTGTTGAGGACGTGTGTGTTTCACTTGTGGATTGTGTTGTGCATGATTGCCGCTACATGTGACGTGTACATGGTTCTGATGTGTAAGTAATGCAATGCTTCCGTCATGCATGTCTCCTCTGCCTGCATGCGGGGACTCCATGTAGGCATGCTTCCTTGCTCCTCCTCCGCCACTCTGCACCCCAGTTCCACCTTTGCACTGGTGTTCTTCAATCTTGCCAATGTGTACTTTCTTGTTCATGCGTCCTGTGTAGATGCTAACTTCCAGCGTAGAATCTGCCAAACATATGCCGTGTGGTACAGCCTTAGTACTTGATGCAGGGTATCTCACTTGTACTGTGCATAGGTCAGATGTCCCGCAGGGACATGAGTGCCCATTCATGCTCCATGTGCATTGCACGCATGCCCCCATGTGTCCTTGACTGGATGATCACTGTAATACAAGTCCTTGGTTACATACATTGCCTGCCATCTCATCAGCCTTCCCATGTCAACTGTGGCTCAGTCCTGCGTGGCACACATGTTTAGGGTCTGACAATCTGTGTGGCTCACAGGCCTCAGACTGTTCAATGGCCAATGACTCTGTCCAACTGTTGTTGTGTCTTCTTCACACATGGGCGGAATCCAGAGTTTTCATCATGTGTCCTGCTTACTGTCTCAGCATCATTTGCAGTGTTGTCACTTGAATCACATTAAGCTGTTGATGCCAGTCAACACTGCCTGTCAATACCCTGGTGTATGGTCAGCCTTTTGATACCATGCTAGGCATCCCTGCTTTGGTACTGGGGTGGAGGGGTGCTTGGCTTCTAGATATGGTACACATTGAATGCACAATGCACGTGATGTCTGAATTTGACATTGCACTGCCTTCACATTTCCTGGCACACACCATGGAGTCCTTGTACATGTAGGTAGTGAGTGGGGTACACATTTTCTGCACTGCATAGACCCACTTCCATGGAAACTGCCACCTTTCAACAGGTCTGATCACAGAAGCAATTCAAAGTTGACCCAGCATGCATGCCAGGTTATATGTTGTGTGTCACATGTCTGCCTGATGCGTTTGCTGTCGGTGTGTGTGTGTGTTGTGTGCTTCTGACATGTGTAGTGACCTTTGGTCTCTCTATTTTTTAGGTGATGACGCAATGGAGGCGGAGGATGGTGTTGTCATGCAAGACACAGGGTTGTTACCACTACATCAACCCGGCACTAGTGGGGGTCGTGGGGTGGTAGGCCACGAAAACCCCCAAGTGCTACAGTCCATCTTATCTCTGGCTGCCTATGAGTCCAGCCTTGATGACGACTCTGACGCCCATGTTGAGTTGGATGAGCATCAAGTCCATGTGTCAGGGGTGAGTGATTCTGATGTGGACACTCCTCTGTCTGCGACCCCTGCACTGAGGGATCAGACAGTCTTGGTTCCTCCGCCCGTGGTGGATCGGGATGCAGGGTCACCCTCCACACCAGTCACTGATGTGCCTGAGACATCACGTCGACGGGGGCATGTAGTCGTGTAGCCGTGGGCGGTGCCAACACAGCGAGGACCCCCGGTCCTTGGGTCCCACAGGGGTCAAGCCCGGCAACGCGGTTGCCGCGCACAACCGCAGTATACTGTTTGGGAGCAAGACATGACTGCCAATTCAGAAAGGCAGGGGGCAGCAATGGATAACATTGCTGAGAGCATGGAGCGTGTGGCCCGATCTGTGCTCCCCCTGCTAGGCAGGTGCTTCTCCAGCAGCAGGCGGCACGGTCCACGGCCCGCTCGCTCAGGCTGGGCATGGCGGCCTCAGACAGGGCATGCCAGGCTGAAATGTCGTCTCTGCGTCAAGCAATTGCTGCTCACGCAGAGGCGCACATGGATGTCCTGAGGGAGGAGTATGCTTCCCTCAGATCCACTCTGGGTGTCCTTATGATGTCCCAGAGGCAGCAGGCAGAGGAGAGGTTTGCAGAGCTTGAGCGTACCATCTCGGCTGAGCTACAGTCTTGCCGGGATGTGCAGCCGTTGTCCAGCCTGGCCCTGCAGGAGGAACTCCGTGTTACACGTGCTACCTTGCAAGAGGAAGCACGCGTATCACGTGAGGTTCTGCATGCAGACCTACGTTACATCGCCACACAGAACCAGGCTCACCCGTCCGGCAGACTTGCTGCCGACGAGGGGCAGGCTGCAGCTAGGCGTGGCCAGGCCTCCTTTACAGGATGAGCCAGACTCGGACGACCATCTATCTCCCACATAGGTCGGGCTGTGCAGGCGTTGAGCCCATGGAGGTTTTTTTTTTGGCTCAGCATCATCGCATGTGGATGTTGAGCAGCACCCTGTACCTCCCCCCTCCTGGGTGCCTCCCCTCCCCCCTGGGTCGTATGTGGCCATTTTTGATTTTTCTTTTAGTTTAGTTAGTTAAATTAGGTAATGTAGGTTTTCCATAGTTAGTGTAATTAGTTAATAGTTAATAAAGTTTAAAATTGCTTGTCTATTGTGCTTTTATGTGACAGTGCAGTGCTTTGTGGCTTTTGAAGGCATCCACTGTCTGTTCCAGCTGGGCCCTTCAGGCTTGTCTTGTGTATGTGTTTGCTGCTTGGGGTCCTTGAATCACATATGCCACTCCTGCCTCCCTTATCCATGGGCTCGCAAGGATGGTTCGGTGTCACAAACTTTTACACAAGGGCTTTGGACTGTCATATCTGTGGCATGTCCGGTGCTGTGTGACTTGTGTTTACACCCCTAGTGGGGACGATTTTGGTGTTATTGTCCACTGTTCAGCTTTTGCTAGATGGGGTGTTTCATGATTAATGTGTACATTAATTGCTATGCATTGTGTAGTATGTTTCCTATCTTTACTGTACACGTGCTTGTTGCAATTCATGCTGTAGATAGTGTTCCACACTTTGGATGTGAAAGACAGACTGATGGTGTGATTTCTGATGTGACTCTCTGACATGGTCAAGTAATGAGATGCCTGAAGGGACACACACAGATGTCTTTGAAGCATTAATCATGTGTTTCATGCCCTTTCTGCAGGGGGATGAGCCTCCAGAGCACCTTTGCCAGCATACATGACCCATTGGACGACGGAATTCTGGACATGTTTGTTGGTGCCCACATGCACATGTGTGCACAAGCAGAGGCACAGGGATTGCAGACCTACATCCTAGAACTGCTGACGTGTTCCAAGGAACTCCAGGAAAGGTGTGCCGCACAGGGGGGGCCACAACACAGCAAAGCTTGCACCAGGCGAGTTGCACATGCAGGCTTAGTCACAGCACTGAGGGTGAGCTTGGACGAATATTGGTGTTGAAGCACACAATGCAGCTCAGAGGTGTTGGTGGACTGATGGCTGTTGATTGTAAGGTTGTCTGGGACACCTGCAGGGGCAGTGGCACATACCCTCCGGTACACCAAGGTCCATTGAGGCACTTGTATCAACCATGTAGCCTTCCGAGACATGGAAAGGGGCAGCTCACAGGGACATACAGCAAGGGACATACTCGGGTGCAGTGCATTTCATTTCCATGTACTTTATGATAAATGAACTGCCAACTTTGTTTCGGTCATGGTGGTACGCAACTTGCTCTATGGGTCTGTCTGCTTACCCAGAGAACATTGCATGTTGTGTGAATTGTGACACATTGGTGTTCCATTTGCCACGCACGCACCGGCAGCTGTAACGCTTACCTGACTCCCACGGAGGTGCTGGCCTGGTTCGCACTGCTGTGACCTCTTCTAAGGTGATGCGCAGGGTTCAGAAGGCGGACTGGACCGGGCCCCCAAATCTGGCTTGTCTGGCTCGCAGAAGTATCCTTCTGTAGGCGAAAATAGGGGATTAACTGTCTGCGGGGTAATGCAATTGGCCTCCCACTTTCCCCTCTCACCCTCCTCGGAACCCTTCTGTGATTCCTCGTAGCGTCTCACCTTAGGGTCTGGAAGGACAAGCTCTCCATCCTGCTTCTGATGCAGGGGCGTGTTGGTATCCAGTTACTTCACTGGATTTTCGGATTGGTGAGAACCAAACTTGCTTGGCTTCCAGGTAAGTTTTTTGATAAGAGGTTCCCCTTGTGTCCATGCATTAATGTACTAATGCTAGTGTCTTTTTCCCCATAGGGGCCGGGGTACGGAATGCCGGGGAACAGGCACCGACCCGAGATGAGAGGTGAAATCCTTGTAGAAATGAGGTAAGTCTTTAATGAGCGTTTTTTGGTAATGTCTTTTCATTCGCTCATTAACACTGATGTCTCTTTTTCCCCTTAGGGACCGGTGTACGGAAATGCCAGGATGCGGTGCGGACCCGAAATGAAGAGAGAATGAATCAACAGGTAAGTCTTAACATGGAGATTTAGCTTTCCTTATTCCCTTCTCTCTCTCACCTTTTGTTCTGGTCTTTTTCTCCCTAGGCGCTGGGGCGTGACTGCAAATCCGGATGATCGCTGCTGAACATGGAGGCGCCCTGTAAAGGTGAGTGGAATGCGGCGCTGCAGCGATCGACACAATGAGCTTTTAAATAAAAGTCTTCCTTTTCAGGATTGTCGGCGAGATGTCTCCGGGATGCGGATTTAGCAGGTAAGGACTTTTCCTTCTTCTGTTCTCTTCTTCTCTTGCTTTGCAGATGATCCAGGATGCTGGCAGGCGTGGCAGAAGTCAGGATGCAGGAGCAGACATGGTGAGCATCCAGCTGCTAGATGCAGAACAACGCAAAGCACGTGTGGCTGTTCGGGTGGGTTTTAAATAGCCTTGGAAGAAGTTCCAGGTATGTATCCTTCCTCCAATCAGGTATGTATCCTGCCCCGACCACGCCCGGATGGTAAATTAGTCCCACAGGTAAAGTAGTTCCTTTCAGGCCTCAAGGAGGCCGGGATCCTGCAGCATGGTCTGCATCAGGTAAGTGCACCAAAGCACTTCCATAATGAGCCTGGCGCCTATGGCACCAGGACTGATGTCTTTTATGAGCCTGGCGCCATAGGCGCCAGGACACTGTCCAAAGGGCCCCTATATGGGGTTGCTGGGTCCTTCCTTGGGGACTGGATGTCCGCTTTCGGGGACGCAGGGCTTGAACCGGCTCCCCGGGAGCGGGCATCATGACAGCGGCTGACTTACTGCATTGACTGTGTATGACCCGTCACAGGGGTAATGTTATATATGGGTACGCAGCATCTACACCAGATTGTCTGTAGAGTAGTTTGTTGCTATGGGGCATGTTTGGTGGTGTGTTTTTGTGTAATTGGCACGTACAGGTTGTTGACTGTAGCTCTCTTTGCAGCATTGCAGTGCTCCTGTAACCGGACTTGAGAGTGCGCAGGCAGGAGGCCAGCACTCAAAACCAGAGCTAAGTGTCTTGTTGTTTTTCTTTCAAACTGCTCTGCATAGGCTTGCTGGGGGGTGCACTAATGCATGGATGTATGTGTGATTCAATTTGGTATGTTTTTTCCCCCTAATCACCCGAATCAATCCTATGCAATTTTGAACCCTGTACCCTCTACCCAGTGTTCCTGCTTCCCGTACCTATCCAAGCAACGTTCCCTAACCCTCTTTCCGCGCTGGGGTTGCAGATGCCTGTGTAAGCCCCGAACTTGCAGGCGCCAAAACCCTAGAGTGGATGGTTGGTTCGTACCACTCCTAAGCCTGGACTACAGAAGGCCATGACAATGATGTCCAAGTTTGTTTGGATTGTGTATGTGTTCATGCAGGTAGTACATTTTCGTGCATTGCCTACTTTCATGTGTTATTCCTCCTCCCCTCTCCTGCCACTCATTCCAGTTATCCAGTGTGCCAACACCTGTCCCGACTGCATATCCCTGAACCTCCTTCCCCACCAGGGTCTCAGGGGCCTGTGTGAGTTTGACCTTGCAGGCACCCGGGACACGGTGGGGGTGGTTGTTTCGTGACACTCCCGCACTTGTACACAGGACCTGTGACAGTACACATCCGTTCATGGTGCATCATCCTATGTTATGTACCACACATGGTTCACATCCTGTTGTGACATTGTTTTACTGTGCAACCTTGGTTGTTGCATCTTTGTGGTAGTACTTGGCCTTTGTGAGGTACTGCTATGTCAAGTCATCTACTGGAGGGTGTTCTGGTTCGTTTTTCTGCCTTGGATTTTGTGATTTTGGAAATGAGTGTGGATTCTGAGGGTGCAGGCACCTTTTTACACACAAGGTGGGAGATGGTGACGAAGGGTAAAGGTGATCCTGTGGCCAGGTGAAATTGAGGGTTGAAGGCTCCATGACCCAGGTGGAGTTGTTCAGTGGGACATGGTCATTTGTGAGGGAGGGGGGGGGGTTGTTGTTGATAGTTGCCTTGCCCTGCAGTGTGATGGGAACTCTGACATTGTAATGGTGGTATCCTATGTATATGTTGTGTTCTGCTAATCAATGCCTGTTCATGTGTTGTGTTTACCTTTCAGGTGCGAGGGGATAGTTGTGGTTTGACATGCTGGGGTGTACACATGGTGAATGTTCACATGTGATGTGTAGAGAACACTGATGGTCACTTGATTGCACATGCATATGTTGAGTGCATGTCCTTGCAGACCCACACACTTGCACTCTGATGCACTACATGTACTCCCACCCTTGCATATCCACGTGTACACTGTTTGCCTTCTGGTGGCCACTGTGTCCCTGCAGCACATGTTCTGTAACCAATTATGGATCCTGTACATGCCTAATTTGCTTTTTGATGTTGTCTGTCGCTTAGATGTGATGCTCAGGGTGCGCATCACACACAATGGCTGTTTACTGTGCTGTGCGCTGAGCAGTGTGTTTGCAGGAGTAGGACACAGCACACAGAAGCTGCAGTGTTGATTTTGCAATGCGCAATGTGCACGTAGACAGGCATTCATTGTTATGTTACGTCTACACCTCTTGTAATGCATTTGGAAATGACTTATTTTGGGTGGGAGGTTGTTGGTCTGTCATTTCATCTGATTCCAGGTCAGGCATCATTGTCTGATGCCACTATACATTTTGGACATGGCAATGTGTACCTTATTGTTACTGTGTTGGTGTATGGGTATTGCTTGCCATGTCATGTTGTGGTTTGGGAGGGTTTGAGTGACATAACAGTGATGGCCATGACCTGTTTTGCAGGTATGTGTGATGCACACCTTGCATGTCAGGGTCATCCGCTTCTCAGAGCAGATGACTGGGGGTAGATCTCTCTCCCCGGCAGGGCCCTCCCTCTGGAACAGCCTTCCTGCCTCACTTGAACTTGAGGGGAACCATCTCCGGTTCGGGAAGCACCTCAAGACATTCCTCTTTGCTTCTGCTTTCTCTCTGCCTCTCCCTTGCGGAATTCTTCACTGGAACTGCACTGGATCTGCAACTGGGCCACTCTCACCGACCTCGGTCCCTGGCCCAGCCACTCTCCACTTGCACTGCCTCCCTGGCAACCCCTGCACTGCGGTACTGTCTCTCTATCCCTACAGCCCCCCCTTCCCAGCACTTGTCTGCACTTACCTTTGCAGTTGCCACCAGCTGACCTATATATTTGTTTTTTGGTCTACTTCCCCTGTACTGCACCCCCCCTCCCCTTCCCCTTGCACTTTTCCCTTCCCCCTACCCCTGCACTTGCACAATCTAAATGACACCTGACCTAGTAGTACCGTTGTCTGTCTTCCCTTGTTCCCCCCTACCTGCCTCATCGCACCTTGAAATACTTGTGTATAGGCCATATCATGTCATATGTGTGCCTTTTGATCACACAGGATAGCTTGTGTTTAAGTAGCTAGGGATGCAGACGATGTGGCACTTCCATGGAAACTATCTCAGGGTGGTAGGGTTGCGACAGTTGACTGTCTCTTTGTCATCATCGATTGTCACCTGGTATCTGCCAGGCCTGTGTGCACTCCGCAGGGGTGGGAGTTTAGGTGAAAAATGTGGCCACAAGCTGGGTCCGGGCTTCCTCGCCACGTGCCCTGTCCCCTCCCATGGGAAGCGCCTGTGCCTGTGGTTGGGGATGTGGGGGCACCACCATGTCCACCGGCACGCCCTGCCGTGTTGCAACATTGTGCAGGACACATGCTGCCACAATGATCCTGCACACTACTGGTGGTGCATAGAGTAGTTGCCCGCCAGAGCGGTCAAGGGAGCGGAAACGTGACTTGAGCACTCCGAATGTGCACTCCACTATGGCCCTGGTTGCAATATGGGCGGCGTTGTATCTTACCTGGTGTGGTGTGGTGGGGTTCCGGATTGGGGTCATCATGTGGTTGCTCAGAGGGTAGGCACTGTCTCCTGGGGAGGTGATAATAGTTGAGATTATTAGGGTTTGGGTATTTGTCTGTGTGTGACTTGCATGCATGTGCAGGGGCATTTGTACTCACCTAGGAGCCATGTGTCGCCATGCTGCCCAGCTTCCAGGGCCCGGCTCAGGGCGGACATTCTGTATATGAAACTGTCATGGGTGGAGACAGGGTAGTTTGCATAGACAGAGGTGATGATTCCCTTTGCATCGCATATACCTGTACATTGATGGAATGCCAGTGCTTGCGGTTTCGGTAGATGTGCTCAGTGGCCCTAGGTGGACATAGGGCCACATGGGTGCAATCTATGGCACCGAGCACTTTGGGGAAGTGTGCCACCCTGAAAAAATCCAGGACAACGGCCTGCCTTTCTGCGGGTGTTCTGGGCATGTATATGTGCCTATGGACTGAGGGCCGCGCTATCATGATTGCCAGTACCTGGTGTAGGCAGCGTGACTGCGTGGCCTGTGAGACCCCCCCCACTATGGCAGTAGTCCGCTGAAATGACCCAGTGGCCAAAAAATGCAGGACATTGAGCAGCTTCTCCAAGGGGCTCAATGCTTGGGAGCAAAGGGTGGGGGATATAAGGTCATCTTCCCACTCCCTGACCAGGTCTAGGATGATGTGGGGTGGAAACATATACCTGCCATAGACCTGGTCGTCAGGCATCCCAAAAAGGCTTGTCCGTGGTGCGAAAATGCATGCCCTGGCTATTCTCCTCCTCCTGCGGTGTCCCACGATCAGTGCTGCGACAAATGGGGCATTCATCGTAGCTGTATATACGTGTTTGTTGTTTGCGCACACTTTTGTACTGTGCGCGGGGACGCTTCCGCCTGCCTTCGTGTGGCGGACGCGTTGACGGCTGTGTGCGTCTTTTGCCGTGCGCGGGTTTCCCGTATTCGGATCCATGAATACGGGTTGTTCGCGTGCGTGTGGGCATTCAGTGTAGTTCCCTGCAGTACTTCCCCAGTTACGCCTTCTTTTTCACGCGTTGTTCCCCATTCCGCGTGTTACGCCCACTGTTCCGCCCACTTTGGTTGTGTGCGCCGCGCTATGTGCGCTTTTGCTGTGCGCGTAGCACACGCCGTGTATGCCTACGTGCGCCATGGATGGTTTGGGCGCACGGACAGCGGGAAACACGCGCAGCGTCTTCCTTGAATCGCACGCGTGCGCGTGCGCTGTGTTTCTCACGCTTGCGCTCCCTTGCGCCTGCTTGCGCATGGATTTTCGGCGCACGTTTGTTCCATGAATCGGCCCCCTAGTGTCTCCATCATCAAGGGGAGTAAGTAAGTGCCAGCATACTTATTGATGTGAGCTTGAAAGATTTCATCTGGGTTTTAATTTAGTGTTTTGAAGCTTTAAATACGCCCAAAAGACTGCTGTAATTGTTATTTATAAATAGGTAGAACAACCTTTGAATTGTATAAAAGGAAAAACATTGTGTCAATTTAGCAGTCCTTAAAATATGCTTGCTATCTGGCCACTCTCTTCTCAGTAGAGCTATTTCCACTCAAATGGCCTACATAAAAAGAAAGATCAGGTAATGGGCTAAGCAATGCCACCAGCATATGAGAAGGCAAACCTTTCCACAGATTACAGCACAGTAATTTGAGTGATATAAGATTTGCCCAGGATCGCTGTGTCTCTGTTGGCAAAACCATGAACGCTTTAGTTCCACAGTCTTCAGTTTGGCTACCTAATCACCTCTCAGACTAACACTTATGCTCCCCATTAGAGGTGGCAGTCTAGGGTTTACAACTCCCTATCTGAACAAACCAATTTCTAGACCTTCACTACACTGATGCAATGTTTTATAGCAGCCACTACCTGATGCAGGTACATTGCTGATAATAGCATTTGTTTTGCTGCAAAACCAAGTACATACACATGTAGGTTTATTAACTTCAGACATAGGAAATGCTGGGCCGACCTTGCTGTAATTTGATATTTATAATCTTCCCTATAGACACGGATTTCTGCAATGAGTGCTTAACACACTGAGCTATCTTCTGATCCATTGCAGCACTTACATTTATTAATATACATTTTAACTTTGGTTATTACACAAGATCAATATAATCTCCACGGAAAGGTGAGAATGCTACAATAGTTATGCCGTAGTGAATGCAGAAACTATGTACACTACAGTGAACGCAGAAAGCATCACAGGATGAATTGATCAGGGCAAAACAACAAAGAGGCAATAGTTTGTCTTTAGAGCTTCAGCAGCATGCCATAAACAGCTAACCATAAAATATCCTGATGTGTGCTATTAACTTTGGTAAACAATTTGAACAGACTTTTTAAAATCAGACAGCATTGTGGGGCCCCCTCCAAGGTGGGGGCCCGGGGCAAGTGCCCCTTTTGCCCTCCCATAAAGACGTCTCTGGGGGAACCCATGGCAGTTAACTTACAAGCCAAACCTGGCAACCTTGTGGGTTTCTTTGACATCTTGTTCTGCTGGAATGATGATCTAGACTACATTTTAGTTTAAAATAAATACGCACATATCTCGCATGCATTACTGACTATATATATATTTTTTTGCTATTGTTTTTTTTATAACGCGCTTAATATTTAATTGGGTTTCTAAGCGCGGGTTCGGGATTCGAACACTCTATTGCTCTGGGTGGTTTTAAGACCAGCACCCTGCCCCTGTGCTATCCACCGTCCATAATGTGCCCACCGCTGTTTTACTCCTAGACCAGCTTCAGAGAGAATGGTCGATGCTTCATACAGTTGAGAAAAAAAGGTGGGATTTAATGAAAGGCGGGTGGGGGCTTCGGGTTTCAGTTCTACACTGTTTGGATAGGGACCAGAGTCTGTTTCTGTGAATGGGGCCATTGTAAAGCATTAAGGTGAGAGTGACGTGTTGCCTGCACAGGCTCTAACATCTGCAACATCTGCAGGCTAAGAACACTTTGCTAATTACCTGTCCTCATCGTCTGTCGAAAAGGTCGACATGGGAGAGGGAGGAGATTGGCAGATGTTATGTTATACTGATTTATATCCGCACCTCTACCACCCAGGATCAGTCTCCAGGCGCTCAGGTGGCTCTGCAAGAAAGGGGGCGATTTGGTTAGTGAGGGCAGAGTGAAAGGATAGGTCCAGAACCTGGAGAAACTGGCGTCTCTGTGTGTTGGCTTGCAGATGGTTGACTGCATGCACTGGCGTGTTGTATCCATAAGGGTAAGGCCCAGTGCCTGGGTTGTTTTGTGAATGCTTGTTATGTTGGGGTGTGTCTGTGTGTTTTATGTGTATATTGGCTGGTATTGTGCGCAATGGCTTGTTGTGTCCGTACGGGGGTTACGCAACTCATGGAGGCTGTGCCCCCAGTCGCGCCTTTCATGGGCCCGTCGGGTCCGGGTCCCCAGTTCCTTGGGCGCAGCCATGACCGCGGGTCTGTGCATACGCATGCGTCCGTGCCCAGTTCCACGCGCATGCCCTGTCTGCTTGGCTACCAGGGCTTGCGCTCCAAGCCTCGTTTTGGACCCGGGCCTGTATACGGGCTTTACTTGCAGGTATACACTGCGTCTCAATGCGGTCAGTCGCCTGATTCCATTCCTCGCTCCAGATTAAGTTCCTTATCCCTGTTTTCTGCTGTTTGTTGCTCCCTTTAACCTGTCCTTTGGTTGGCCTTTTATCAGATTGAGATGCTTACTTTCCAGCCCTGACATGGACAGAGTGCAAGAGCTTCGGAAAGAGCTGGGGGCCCATCGCCTGGAGATGACCGCTCTAAACCAGGAAAACATTTCACTGCGACAAATGGTGGGACAAGGGGTGGGAGCTGCCCCTCAGGCAGAGAGTGCCATGGCACACACTTCTCCATTGAAGTTTTATGGCGACCCTCAATGAGTGGCTGAATTTTGCAACCACTGCAAAATACATTTCCTTTTCCGGCCAACTCACTTCAATCAGTACAAACCCAAGATCGGCTATATCCTAAGCAATTTGACTGGAAACACACTTGCCTGGGCCGCTCCTCTGGTCTCCTCTAACAGTCCCATTCTGAATGATTTCACAACCTTCGAAAGGCATTCTTGGATGTCTTCAAGTCACCTAACCTGGCTTCAGTAGCTCAGAACCAGCTGATGGATATCCGACAGAGTTCCGGTGATAATATAGCCTATATTAGCCGATTCTGACAGTTGCTGACCGATTCACAATGGCCTGAGATCACACAGAAGACCTTGCTCCATCGAGGCCTGAGAGACAAATATAAGGGTGAGCTATTGCACATTCCGGAACCAGCTTCTCTGCAGGCGCTTGTGGACCAAGTACTACGAATCGAGCATAGGCTGGCGGAGAGGAGTGGTGAACAATGCAGAAATGAGAGACAGTATTCCGGCCCTTCAGTCACCCCTCAGGGACTACCAAGCCCTATGGAATCAGGCCAAGAACCAATGCAGCTGGGGGACAACACTCTTGGGTACAGCGCATGGAAGCAAACACCAAAATATGTGTTTCTCATTTGATGTGGGGCTTGTGATACAATAGCCAAGGAAGACCCAGCACTACCGGATAAAAGGGAGATTTTAGAACATCCAAGGAAATATGCTCTTGATGATCAATGATCCATAAATGCAGGCTCACATATGCTGGCGGATGGGACTGGAGGATAGTTGAGTTCCATCAATGACTTCCACTACTGTGGCATGTTTTTTGTGGCTGAGAGGAATGCCAATGTTGGCCACAAAAGCTGAATCAATATAGTTGCCTAAAGCACTACAATCCAGCAGAGCCATTGTGTTTATGCTCTTATTCTGCCATGCAATTCGGTTTTCCAAAACCAACAAAGCTACAGACTGCATGGGTTTGATTGCCCCAAAACATTTTCTACCTTGCACCACATCTACAGTCCCTCTTGAAGGACACTCTCTCGGATCCAGCCAGACCAGGGCTGTTAAGCCAACCTCAAGTATGTGAACGTGAAGGGTTATTGTTCTTTCAGGATTGTTTATATATCCCCACTGTGAGCCTTCAGACTGCAATTCTACAAGGCTTTCACAATTCCATCATTAGCGGCCATCGAGCAGTCAAAGCTACTCAGGAATGTATTGCCCGACAGTTCTGGTGGCTGGGATGGGCTAGCCAGGTAAAACAATATGTGGATTCATGTTCTGTTTGTGCTGAAGTCAAGACCCCATGTAAAAGATCTTTGGGACTCCTGCAACCTACTGATACACCTCCCTTCCCGTGACATACCATTGCAACCAACTTTATCATCGATCTGCCACTTCCAATGGGTGCACCTGTATAATGGTGGTTGTGGATTGTTTTATCAAGATGGCTCACTTCATTGCATTCCCAAGGATTCCCATGGCTCTCCAGATGGCACACAGCTTTCTCCTCGAGGTATATCATCTTCATGGTCTCCCAGAGAAGATACTGTCGGATCGGGGCTCTCAGTTCATCTCCTTGTTCTGGAACCTGCTGTGTCACCATTTAGACTTTTGGCGGCACTGAGCTCAGGGTATCATCCTCAGACCAACGGACAGACTGAATGGATGAACCAAACACTGGAGCAGTACTTATGGTGTTACGCTAATACCTCACAGGACAACTAGTTGAACCATCTGGACACCGCTGAGGTGGAGTATAACAACTCTCTCCATTCTGCCACTGGTCTCAATCCTTATTTTTGTTCCTTTCCACTACATCCCAAGTTGCAGCACTTCTGCCCAGTGTTGCCTAATGCCGTTTCATTTGCCGATAACATGGTGAACACCATCCGTAACCAACACGAACTGGCAGGTGGTACCCTTGCAGAGGCACAAGAGCGCATGAAAGCACAGGCCAACAAAAGCAAAAGGCGTTCCCCTGAGCCTATGCCCCAGGTTGGAGACATGGGGCCTCATTACGAGCCCAGAGGTAGCCCTGTTGGTGCTACAGGTGGGTTGCCGCTGAACCCGTAAAATTTTCCGGTGCCTGACGTCTCGGTGACATCGGGAGATTACAAGTCCCACAGCCCGCGAAGTCAGACACCGTTAAAATGTTAGTCCCCATTCCCATACAGTCCCATAGAACTCAAAAGTTCTGGCACTGTTACTAACGGTGCCAGCGCTTCCATAACCAGTCTGCCTACTGTGGTCGCTACACCCGGCAGGGTCAGACCTGTCGAGCACAGTGGCCCTGGCAGGCATACTGTTAGTTTGCCGGTCTGGAAACAATAGTGCTGGTGAGCTTACCGCCACCCTTGTTTCCAGACCGGCAAACTTGTAATGAGGTGCATGGTTTGGTTATCCTCAAAGAACCTACCCGTGTGCAATTTACGTACCGAACTGGAACCCCATTATTTCGAGCCCTTTAAGTTCACTAAGCGCTTGTCCACAGTGGCATTCCACCTGTAGTTACCTCCATCTTGGCACATCCACCATGTATTCCACATTTCACTCCTGAAACCCTTTGTGCCAGACAACTCTGGTCTTCTTGCTGTCATCCTGACTCAATTAGCATACAGGGGGTCCCTGAGTTTGAATTGCAGGATATATGTGAATCTCGGATCCTGCGTGGGTGATCAGTTTTTGGTTGATTTGAAGGGCTAACCTGCATTTGATAGCTCTTGCGAACCACGCAGTTTTGTTCATGCCTCACATTTGGTTAGTGATTTTATTTCTCGGTCACCCTTGGAAGCCCGGAGCCCAGGTCTTCCTGGGAGGGGGTATAGTGGCACGCCACTCACTGGGTCTGGGAGACTGAGCCACTGCTGGACCTCGACATGGAGGCTGTACCCCTGGTGGTGCCTTTCACGTGCCCGTCCGCTCCGGGTCTCCGGGTCCTTGGGTGCAAACTTGATTACGGGTCTGCGCATGCACGGCCTCCTTGCCCAATTCCATGTGCACGCGCAGTCTGGTTGGCAACCAGGGCTTTCTCTCCAAGCCTCGTTCTGGACCCGGGCTTATATCCGGGCTCTGCCTGTAAGCATACACAGCGTCTCTTTGCGGTCAGTCCCCTGATCGCGTTCCTCGCTCTGCATTAAGTTCCTTATCCTTGTTTTCTGCCCTGTCTTGCTCCCTTTAACGTGTCCTTTGGTTGGCCTGCTCCTTGTCTGGTTGGTCTCTGTGCCACCCTTGGATCTGGCTGGGATCCCTTGCCTGGGTCTGAGGTTGGATCCTTCCCCTTGGTTCTCTGTCCCTGCCTTTGAGGAGTCCCCGCTCTCTTCGCTTGTCTCCTGTTTTCCTCTCCTTACTCCCATTGGCTTCTATTGGCTCTCTCCTGGCTATTAGCCTCTTGTCATTGCCCTGCCTTGTTCCTTTGCTTGGTACCGTGCCTTCTGGATCCAGTTCACTACTTAAATCCTGAACTTCTGTAGGACCATCTCGAGGTCTTCTCTGCCGGTGCTTGCATTGTCCTGATGTCACGCAAATCAGAGAAGTGCTGTTCAGTGGCATTGGGAGCCAGACCAGCCACTTCCAGTTTAAGTGAACCAGGAGTGCGCTGGGTTGTTTCTCCTGCATTGCTAGTTCATTGCTTCAGAGTACATCGACAGACTGGCACCTCTATGCATCACTCACCAGGAAGAACAGGTACCCAGTGCTTATGAGACGCCTTGTTAAACAACGGGTAAGGCACAATGCCTGGGTTGTTTCTATGTAAATGCTTGTTGTGTTGGGGTGTGTCAGTGTGTTTCATGTGTAGATTTCCTGGTATTTAAGGTTGTGATTAGTATAGTATAGTACTTGGGAAGTGTGTTAGAGGCCTGCATACGCAGGGTGGTTAGTACATTTGCTACTCTCCAAGTTCTTCTAAGTGACTAATCTACACATTTCTATCTATTGTGACACATGATTAATCTACCCAATCCTCACTAGTGATACGCATGGTTAATTTTATAATCTATATAACTGTGATGCGTGGTTAATCTTCACAATTCTATCTAAGTGTGATATGTGGCTAGTCCTTGCAATTGCTAAATGCAGACTAACTACTATCTTACATAATTAGGCTAAGTGCAGAATATGTCTACCTTACACAATTTGGCTAAATGTCACAAATGGGGTTTATTATGATAGGTAATAGGAGTGCTGGTTGTCTGCGGCAGTATGGGCAAACACCGAGTGGAGCTGCTCAGAGGGGTCTGCCCTTTGCCTCTGGCCCTTAGCCGAGGGCTGCCTGGGCAGAGGCTGCCCTGGGGAACTTCCTAAAGATGGCTGGTTCTGGTCATGTTGGACTAGACAGGCCAATCGACACTGCTCTTGGAGGGGCGGGTGGTGGGACACGGAAGGGGAGTGGTTTCAGCTCCGGAAAATAAGATAGGGGCTGGGGGTTGGTGGGAAGGGGTTAAATAAATAATAGCAGGCAGGACGGGATTCAATAAATAAATAATGGGTGGGAATGGGTAAATAAATAATGGCGGGTGCAAAGGGGTTAAATAAATACATAATGACGTACGGGATGGGGTTATATAAATAATGGCGGGTGGAAAGGGGGAAGGGGGATTAAATGAATGATGTTGCACGGGAAGGGGGTAAATAAATATACAAATGCAGGCGAGAAGGGGTGAAGTAAATTTATATATATGTGGAATCGACAGGGCTGAAAGGAGCAGACAAGGAGGGACAGGGGACAGGAGTGAGAAAAGAAAGAGGCGGGGAGGTGGGAGGCACTTATCTGCAGGTGTTTCCAAACTGTGCACATTCTCATTTACCGCACATACCTACCAAATGTGGCCAGTGCCCTAAAATGGCTGTGCCGCAAGATGTTCGCCTAGTCTTTGGCCAAACTGCAGTTTGGCCTTCTTCCTGCCTTTTGTGGCGTTCCAGAAGGATGAGGTGGACACTCTATGGACGTGGTTCACTGTTTTTTTTTATTAAAGTAAGATTATAAGACCTAGTTTTCCCTGTCACTATGGATGTTCCCTATCTATCTTCTAACTTCATATGTGAAAGTCCAAAAAGAAATAAATCTGCTGTCCAAACTAACCTATCTGACCCTACCTCTTATTTATTTATTTATTTATTTATTTTTGGTTTTTGAGAAAACCTTTACAAAAGAAGAGTATTAAAAGTTCAGATTTCATACAAAAAGCATTTTTGTCCTGCATATACAAGAAAACAGAAGGTGAAAGGGTAATGTAAAAGGGTAAAATAAAAGGGTAAAATAAAGGCTCCGAAACCAGGGATTAATTAAGTAGCCTGATCCCATTGATTGGAGGGTTCAAGAACATGGCTAGTCTGTTGATAGTTCCTTAAGATAGTAAGCTTCTTCAAAATGTTTACTATCTCAGCAGTTAGCATTACTTCTTGGCCAGAGATCAGTCTATCCCAAAATTCATCCTGGACTAGGCTCTCCTCTCTGGTTACAAATCTCCCCAGTGATGATAGTCTAATCGCCCATGTGCCTTCGCACTCCAGCAGCAAATGTTTGAGGGATTGTAAGTTCGGAGAGGCACACTTCTTGCAAAGGCTTATTGCCTTCTCGCCCTGGTTTCTTTGGTCCAGTATTTCACCTGTATGGGCTATGTTCAATCTGAGCCTGAGAAAGTTGTTTCTAATTCTTTGGTCCGGGAATTTTTCCAAGTAGTGTGGGATGGTACCAAGTTTTCTGTCCGCTGTCAGGAATAGGTTTGGGGGGTTAAGCCTTCTGACTCCCTCGATCTTTTTAATCCGGTCCTCCATTTCTAATATTTTTTTTACTTTCTCAGGATTTTGTATGAGAGTTTCTGTTGTTAATTCCAGCCTGTATAAAATGCAGCCAATCTTTTCTTTTAAGCCGAGAAGTTTTTTTGATTGTGCCTTTTTTAGATGTTGGTTTACGTCAAAAAAAAGAGTGGATACACTGGCTGTGGTTATGTTACGATAGAGGGACAGTAGCTTCCACTCCGCGCGACAACTCAAAGAGGTCAGACCCAACTCAAATCGCAGACTAACGAGAGGAGTGCACGATGGGAGATGGAGGGAAGATTTCCACAAAAAGCCCTCAATTTTGCTCCAATCATAGTTCCACAGAAGCGGCTTTGCCTCGAGGCCATAGAGAAGGACTGGGACAACTTTACCTATGTAGAACTTCTTGAGTGGAATTATTGAGAATTTGCAGAATCTTCCATTCAGATTTTTCATTTGTGCAATAATTTTTGATTTCTTCCCAAGAATGGAGTGTATCACCTTGTTTGAGGTTGGGTGAGCAAGGATTTCGTATCCCAAGTATGTTAACTCATCCACACGTGGAATTACTTTGCTGCCCAAGACCCGGTTTGTCGAGGTCACCTTTTTTTTGCATGTTTGAAGATGAGGACCTTAGATTTAGATGGGTTAATTATGAGGGCGTTCAGTTTAGCATATTCGTTAAGTTTGGATAGGAGTTGTTGCAGCCATATCGCATAGGCTAACCAATGGAGTCTTCTTTCATTAATTCTCGGGCAGATTAAAGATGCAGAGGCTAGGAAATCTCCAATGTCTGAAAGAAACAAATTAAAGAATAATGGTGCACCCAAGCAACCTTGTCGTACTCCCTTAAGGACTTGGATTGTTTCTGATAGATTATCGGGTTCGTCCAGTCTCACTCTGATGGAAATGTTCTTGTGGAGTTCTATGAGCTTTGCAAGAAGGTGTGCCGGAATCCCCCAATTATTTAGTTTCTGCCAGAGGAGGGATCTGTCTACTAGGTCAAACGCTTTCGATAAATCAACCCATGCCCTGTATACTGGAGAGCCTTCTTTCTCATTTGAACTTTCGCTCAACAGGTTCAGGATAAGTCTGTTAAGACTGGTAGAAAGGCCTTTTCTGAAACCTGTCTGCTGAGGGGGAAGGATGTGTCTAGAGTCCACCCATAAAGTAAGTTCTTTCAATATTAATCTCATGAAGATTTTGCTATCTATGTCCAAGAGGGCGATGGGTCGATAACATGCTGGGTTTCGCCTGTCACCCCCCTTCAAAAATGGAATAATAAGGGCACTCTTCCATGATGGTGGAAAGACTTTATTCTTTAAAATTTCTTGAAATAAATGAAAGAGTAACTTTGCCCATAACTTTGGTTGGTTTTTAAGCACCTGATAAGTCAGGCCATTCGGACCTGCTGCGTTAGAGACAAAGGAGGATGTGATAAGGTTCTCAATTTCTTCCTCGGAGAATGCCAGTGACCAGGTTATGTTAGAGAGAAGATGATCTCTGGAAAAGTTGCTTCAAAGTTTTTGGACAAATACTCCACCCACTTGTGCTCCGGGACTAAATTGCAGAGTGAGCTGTTTTGGCCGGTTTCCAGTTGGTTGAGTGCCGCCCAAAAGTTCCTGCAATTATTTGCATTGAGGAGGAAAAGCATTCTCTCCCTGTCTTCTTGGCGCTTTTGTTGTTTGTGATTCTTTGTCCAATTCCGATATGCTTGTTTGGCCTTTTTGATCTTTTGTATACAGCTGGGCGGATCTTCTGCTTCATTCTGTCTTATGTGGCGTAATGTTTGGCGCGCAATTCTCTTCTTATTGAATGTTACCTCATCGAAATTGTGAAGGTGCATCTGTTTCCCTGCAATCTTTCCTTCACTTGGCTGGCAGGTGGACCACACAAATTTTCCAAATTTTTCTGGATGCATTTCATTTGCCCATGTTGCAGGAGGAACTGCCTCCAGAAATGTATTTAACTTTTTCCCCCCATTTCTATATTTGGCCACTTTCAGTTTACCTTTGTGACCCTCCAATTCCTGTGTGATATATAGGTTGGAGGCTCTCTGAATTTTGGGGAAGAGGAGTTCCAGCCTGGCGTGATCACTCCCCCCTTCCCACTCCAGAGTAAGACTGGGACAAAGTAGGGTAAGAGATGATGAGATGAAGATGTAGTCTAAGGTTGATTGCAGAGCCCCTTGACGCCAGGTTGGTCCAGCCACTTCCACAGACCTACTTTTTTCATTCATCATGTCCAGGTCCCATGACTGGAAAAAATCCCACCATTGTTTACCTTTCCGTATAGTACTTTGTTTAGTTTGGCCAGTCCTCACATTCCCTGGATTAATACAATCAGTATTCAGGTCCCCTGCAATGATGATCTGTGCTTCCTCATATTTGCTCTTTGCCGTTGACAGTAGGGAGTGTAGGGATTCTATGAAGTCTTGGAGTTTTGACCTAGCAGGGTTCCAGTAGACGTTAACCAGGATTAGGGTAAGCCGAGAATCATTCGGTCCTATCTCTACTTTGCAGGCTTGAATGCCCACCATGGTGTTACATAGCGGTACAATGTCTTTGACAATAGAGTTTTTGGTTGCTATTAAAAGGTCTCCTGCTGGTCTCCCTTTAAGTTTTTGTGAGGCCTTGAGATTTTGTACTGTGAAGCCTTCTATTTCAATGGGATTAACCAGCCATGTTTCCTGAAGCAGCATGATGTAATTCTGTTCTAAAAGATTAATTTTCAGCTGCTTTTTCCTCAAGAAACTCGGCCCTCTGGTGTTCCAGGAAATTAGTCCGAGACCCCTTTGTCTAAAGACTGTTCTGCTCCTCGCCTAGTTTCAGGAAGATTTTTGTGACAATTTCTGGGATTTTTGCTAACAGATTCTCATTTAATTTGGGCCCGGGTGAAACTTTGCTTTGGGGCACTTTTATCACTCTGGTGGTGCCCATAGAAGTGGATGCGTCCTCCACTCCTGTCTGTTTAGAGCCCGGGCGATTGCCATACCTGCCTTCCTCCTCTGATTCAAATACCCGAAGACCTTCTTTAGCCAGATCATGTTTGTTAGTAATGAGGCCCTGTTGCGCCTTTCTAGAAGTGAGGGCTATTTCCACAAAGAATTTATCTTCTCTGATCGGAAATGAAAGGTACTCAATGTCTTCTGAGGCAAAGAGAAGCACATTGTAGTTCTTTTTAATCTCTGAAAGTAGAACTGATCTGCTAAGTGATTTTTCCTTGTTTTGTTTTTCTAGTTTCAGCCATACTTTTGTAATGGTAAAGTTAGGCATCACAGTTTCTTCTTTTCTTGTTGCAGAGCAGTACTGATTTCTTTCCAATTTCTCTCTGCTATCATCCTGAGGACATATTTAAAGATTTATGAATTTCCCTAATCCATTCGGACAATCTACTTCATTAGGTGTGGCTCTTGGTGGTGTCGCTTCTTGGGCAGCTATTGAGGGAGGAGCATTAGTGAGAGCGGAAGTAGAACCTGTTTTCCCCATCGGTTTTAAGAAATTGCGGCTAATTTTACAGAAACTTATTTATCCTCCAATTTACCCACATTTGCTTTTCCCTTATGCAATTTTTGTTTCAGAAATATTGGGGCAATTTTGATGTTTGTATGGGCTAATTTTTATTTTTACTGTTGAGGGCTGCAGATGGGGAAGTTATAGGGTCCGTTTGCATGCCAAAGTTTGAAGTTTGAATTTTGGTGACACTAGGACCTTCCTTGCAGTTTAAGCCTGCCTTTTTCTTCCCTTTTTCCCCAGATACACGCTTGTTGGCCTGTGAAGTAAGCAGATTTGTGGTCTGAGGAGAATTGGAAAGAGGCAGAGCAGCTGCGCTAGTTTCCGCTGACCTTTCACCAGACGGAGTAGTCAGATTTTTCAGAAATGTGTTCTTTCCTGTTTTTTTTGGAATGTTATTTTTCTGGTTTTTTGATTTCTTCGCATTTTTGTCACGTTGAGTGTAGAGAATGATCTCTTTAGACGTGCCCCCTTTTTTCCTTTTTTGCCACTTTTTACTTTTGGTTTTCAAGGGTTCTTCTGGGCTCTGGTTCCCTCTGCTGGTCAATTGGTCTTGTGTATTGTCTCTGTGAATTTTTTTGGGTGCTATCGCCAGTGTATTCGATAATGTCAATGTCGACATTTGCCAATCTTCGAAATTCTTCCAGAATAGAGTCTGAAAGCGGGGTGTCGTCAAAACAGTCTTTTACACCCTCTCCAGTTGGGATCTCGTTCTGGTTTTGGAAGTTATGTATTTCTAGAGGGAGCTTCTTTAAAAGCTCTTGAGTTGTAACACTGCTTTTTGCTCCCTCTTTCAGTAAATGATGGATTTGGGCAATATCTAACCCTTGTTTGACTCCCTAAATTTGAGTTTTTTTCAAAATTGGGATCAAAATGGCGTTCATGATGTTGTTTGTGGCGACCAATGCTGATTCATTCTTCGAGCTTTCATGTGACATCTCCAAGAGGAGACCCGCTTGTGTTTGTACCTCTGTTTTGAGAAGGTCAAATACTGAAACCAAAGAGTTTAGAACAAAGCTCAAAGCTGCCAAAGTACTTTCTCCAGGTGGGGGAGATCCCTCAGAAAAGATAGCTGTTGGTTCTTCCAGTTGGTCTTGGTGGATTGGCAAGCTCGCCCTATTATCTTGAATGATGTTTGCGGGCATTTGGTTATTTTCTTGGCTGCCAGATGGAATCGATAATGTCGACCAGGTCATTAGCACTCTTGTTTCTTTTTCTACAAAAGTGGTCATTGATTCTGCTCTGAATCTTTCTTGTTGTCAGGGTATACTCCAGCCCTCGTTTCCAACCCTTTTGGATATGGAGGTTTGGAAATAACCCCTCAGGGGTTTGCTGACTCTCTATGTCACTGAGAGCATAGTTAGTAGTGGAGGCCGGCTGAGCTATAACAGGGTCAGAAGTGGTAGGTACCCCCTGCCCACCCTCGCTCCTTCCCCCCAGATATGACCCATCCTGTCCAGCCATCTCTTCTTCAAGAGGTGAACTCCGTAATCTCATTACAAGCCTCAGATATGAACAGTGCTTATAACAATTAGTGGAGAAGATTTTGAATTTGTTTACCTTTATGATGCGGCCCCAGTGCGCCAAACAGTCGCTCAACAGTCACTGGGCTTTACTCCTGACGGGCTTAACGGCGCAAGGGTGGTAGCCTTCCTCCTTTGAAGCGGCCCGCAGACACGTGATCGGGTCACGTGTCACTCTCGCCCCGCCTCCTCCAGGAAGCGCAATGTTGCGTGGGCAACACCGGCAATAGCCCAATGTAGCTCGCAGTGCCAGGCACACGAAAAACAGCCTCTGCACAATCGGGAGAGTTCACCTTGCAGAGCACGTAGCACACAGTGTGGGCGGCAGCCTTCCTCCTTTGAAGCGGCCCGCAGTCACGTGATCGGGTCACGTGCCACTCTCGCCACGCCTCCTCCAGGAAGCGTGATGTTGCATGGGCGACGCCGGCAAGAGCCCAATGTAGCTCTCAGTGCCAGGCACACGAAAAACAGCCTCTGCACAATCGGGAGAGTTCACCTTGCAGAGCACGTAGCACACCTACCACTTATAAAAACTAACATAACAGGAGAATGGCTCCCTTCTCCTGAGGGTACTTCCAGTGCCACTCAACAGTGTTCTTGCTTAATACACTTAAATAGTTGCTTGTGTCTTCATGGATTAGCCTTTGTAATTTGTAATTCTTCAAAGGGACTACTGACTGTTCTCAGTTGCTTTATCCTTTATCCAGTTAACGGATTTCAACGTATTCTTGGTTTGGATTATTATTCTGACAGCCTTTCTCTCCAAAATGATTAGCATTCAGTTCATTCAGACCCACTTGGAATGGCACATATATCAATTGGTTAGTCGCTCTGAACTCTGCTCTATAAAGTTCTGTCACTTTACTATTCTGTATTTTATATAGATGATGTAGGCTGCTTCCCCCTGCCTTTCCCAGGGTATTATCCACTGTCCCTCTCTCTCCAAGCTTAGATCATTAGAATTGTTTCTCTTGTGTCAGTCTTTAAAGTTCACTAACCTCTGATTTAATCTGGCCTCGTCACTTCTACTGGGCTGAGTTACTTGCATGACATAACGATCCCCGAGAATCCTCCAGTGACTCCCATTCTCCCAGTTACCTTCAAATATGCTGGATAACGTCCTCTGAAGTGGCGCACCTCAGGAGCCCTCTGTCTGGTATCGTCTTGCCATTAGCATCTCTCAGTCTGTGTTCTCTGCTTTGGGTTTCCTTCAACCCATGCATTTTCTCCGTCTCTCTGTGAGGGGCTGGATACCGCACTGTAAGTTATCGGCAAAGTTTTGGGGTCTGGCTGTCCAAACCAGCCATTTCGTGGTCTCGCCAACACCTCTCTCCAGGTTTATGCCCCTTTGGTTGCTCCACCTTGGAATTCGCTGTAGCTCTGGTGTTTCACTCTGAAATGTCAAGCGAGTTTTAAACTTGCGGGCCTCCTGGTCTATGAGCTTCTCTCACTCTTGTGGTGATGTAGTTCAGGGTTCTCCTGGGTCTACATGTGTCTCTCTCTCTTGCCAGGTCCTCTCATCAGATGTTGCATTGTCAGCATTCTTCCACATATTCGTCCCAGTGGATTGGATGTTTTGATTTAAAGGGACATGCTCTTCTCGATAATAATGACATCTATGGAGTGTTTCTTCGTCCTAGTCTTGATCTTTAGTAGCTTCTAGTATTGTATGGAATCCCAGGCAAGCCATGCTATGCACAGCTATAGAGAGTTCTTCACAGGAACAGGAGTCCTTGTCCCCAAAGGGGGAGTTTCTTCTGGTGAGGTCCCACTTGCCTTGACCGCTAGGGCGGGTGTTGCAGTGTGGGCTCAACTCCCTAGCCTCACTGGGAGGGGGGGCTGCCCCTTAGGAAGAAGGGATGAATTCCCTCGTTTCATCAGACTTCCTAAGTCAGGAAATCCCATAGAAGATGATGCACTTTCCCGGGAAAGCTATTGCTTGTATGTGGCCTAGGAATCGGGCTGGGACTATCTAGTCCCAATGCACATCTCTAGTGCCAGGAAGTCTGCTGTTGGGCCAGATGTGAAACAAGTAGTTGCCCATAATTGGACAACCAGTGGCTGTTTTAATGGTGTAGATCCTTTCCATTGGTGGGCTTGAACTTGCTTTCAGCTCATGATTTTCTTAAGAGGACGCCTACAGCCATTCTTCAGAAGTACATTGGAGCCAAGATTCCTTCGAAGAAGAGCAGCCCTTTGATGACCCGAGGACGACTTCTGCAGTGGGACAGCATTCTTTTCAGTGATTGGCCCGGTGAAGCCCTGCTCCTCTGTCTGATCTCAGAAGACATAGTTGGTGCTTCCACCCTTAAAGTCGTGGGACCAACTAGCCTCCATTCCTTCAAGGCTGCATGCCCCAACAGCCTTCAGAAGTATCCCTGGACTGCCCGGTGGACTGACCAGCTCTTCGTGGGTTACCTCGCCAGAATAATTAGCGTTCTCTGTTCAAGCCCAGAACGTTGGTGGTCACCAGCGTGTGCCGTAAGTCACCTTCTCCTGAATTTCTAGCTTCCTTTCATCAAAGGAACCTGTCCTGGAGCTGCTTCTTTGACCGCACCTAAAAGGATGAAAGGACACCTGTCATCACATGTAAATGGTCGCTGTACCTCCCCTTCCTCCATCGTGTGAAGGGTCCTGAAGAAGAAATCCAGACTTACGTTTGGAATATTTATACTGAATACGACTGTCCGTGGAAAACTGAGTTAATCTTAGGAGAGAAGGTCAACGTTTTATGACAATGCAATATAAAGGCATTTGTACTGTTATTTGTTTGATAACATCGATACAAAATACATCAAAAAAAGTATTTCAACACATTTCTTTTTTTCTGTTTGCATTGTTCTCTGATAAAATAGAGGCTTGATCATAAGAGAAATTGCTACTTTAAGTTAAGGTGTCGGAAGTTTATTTTGGGCACATTGACATCCATTTATCAAGGTTTTGGAACAAAACCTTGACACTTGGCAACTAGAAAGAAATGGCAACGAGCACAGGATGAAAAGAGTTACCCAAGCAACATTAAAGTCATGACCATGTGGAAAGTTTTCAAGAGGATCAAAGACTGACAACTTATTGGGATACCAAGCATACTTCACTGTTGATTAGAGGGGTTAATTAGAGAAAGAATCCAAGAGAACCAAGCTTATAAACCAGACCTAGGATTGATCTCAATACAACTCCCACCAGTTGATCCTCCAAGCTACCAGGAGGACCTTACCTTTGGCACTGGTTTGGAATCACGAACACCTTGGTCCCTGAACCATAGGACTCGACACCTGGTTCACTAGCCGTGGCCACAAATACACCAGACTCTGGTGGGGGACGCATTTGGTTGCTTTTCCCTACCACATACAATCAGGACGTGTTGGGGTTTTGTTTTTCTTTTTTCTTCCTTTGTCTCGTTTTTTATTGGATAGACTGTTTATACAGCTATATATTTTGTGGATGGTTTTTGTTTGAAAATGTTCATTCCTTGCCAACACTTGAGTGTATGTCTTACACTATCTGATGTAATTTATTATGCACACTAATGGTCACTGATTCTTTTGAAAGTGTCATTTCTGTAAATACTCCTTTTTGGAGATCATTTTTACTTGTTAGACAATAACTGCAAAATTAATAAATAGCCACTAAGCTATTACAGCAGTTTTCTTTATGTATTGTTTTTTGCTCCAAGGCAGTAACACTGGATGCTTCGGGGTAGCCTGAGATATCAAACTAATCAGATATCCAGAGTATTTGGGTTCTACATTCATTGTTATACAGGCGAATTAGCCTTAAGCCTTCTGTTTGTAAAGAACCACACGGGAAGTAATAGTGTGTGTAAAAATATTTTTGTCGGGATGAGGTCAGTTCCTTGTTCGTATAATAGCATTTTCGATGCCCTTTACCTGACCTTCCCAATACATAGGGCCTTCCCTCCTGTTTACTTATAAACCATATTGATGCATGTATAGTCTTCCTTCGGGAGTTTTTTCTTTTGTGGGTTAATGGAAGAGGGAAAGGAGAAGTTGTTCAGAATCTGGTTAGGTAGCAATAATTTGGATGGGATGACAGGTACACTGGAATAGTGATATTGGGCTAGAGGGCCAAACAATACTCTTGGTCAGGTGGTGATAAGGCTGGGTAGCGGCTAAGTGGTTCAATATACCTGTAATAAAATGTGTCTAAACCAACCACGGATTAGCAGTGTTTGTGATGTTGTTTCCAAAAAAAGCGTTTTAAAGAAAAGTAGTAAGAAAAAATAAAGAGTGCTTAAACATTGTGCACTGATAAAAGGCACATTTAAAATATTCTCAAAACATCGTTGGAAATTAACAATGTTCTGGAAGTTGTGTTGGGAAGGTGACACGATCTTCCTGCACCCCACGCGCTTCAGAATAAGGCAAAGGCCGCCACCGGTAATGTAAGACACTAGAGGGGAGGGGTGCCCTTAAAGGTTTCCAAATGATTGTTATCGCATGCTTTATAGGTGCCGTGCACATGCAGAAATAGCAGCCATCTTAGATATTAGCAGCCATATTGGAACACAAATCTTAAATGCTGCATAGCAGTCAGCATCCCTGGCCTAGGCCACGAACATGAGTTAAGGAATAGGTTTTATCTCGGGCACTGATAAATAAGGCCCGAGCTGCACAGATCCATAAATCCTTTATTGACCTAAAATGTTATCAACCTTTGCGCCCTGGGAAGAATGTGCCCTGTAAGGCCATGGGAGGCGGGGGCAGGGGTTGCTGAGCCTCTTTGTACAATACGATCCCACAAGAAGGAGGGCACAGGCTCTCGACCCGCGCCATTCCCAATTCTAAGTTATAGCACCCAAAACCCTGGGCTTCAGGACCTTTGAATTCAAATGTATCAGCCAGCCCCAGACCACTGATCATAAACCTGTTGGACCCCTGATAGATCAAAAAGATCAGAAAGCAGTGTGTTTCTGCCTTCACGTCTAAATCCCATGACTTGTGCTGCGAGGTGCAGGTAGGGTTGAAATTATAGCCAGGAACGAGGGTGGAAGACCTTGGAGAGGTGCACGCCTGTCTGGGAGTGAGTGAAGTGTGCGAGTTAGTATGACCTTGGCTTTCCCCCCTGGGCCCCTGTCTACTCGTACCAGGTGCACTGCTACATAGAGATGTGCTGTTCACTTTGCAAACTAATTGCCTATTACTCAACTAGCGGCTGATGATGAATATAGCATCTCCCATGTGGAAGAAGATGGACGGACTGGGCTGGGGCCTCTGGCTTGTCATCCCCTATGGAACAGGTAACCTATGTGTAGGGCCGCTGCAACCAGTCGTGTGGGTTTTTACTGTATGGAACGTTGCCGATATTGCCAGAACGCTCCTGGCAGCGAGTTCTTTGTTGCCGCTTTTTCCTTTTGTATGGAAATAAAACTTGTTATCCTTGCAAGAGGTATGTTGGGCCTTTTTCCCTAGTGGGTTTTATTTTTTCTGGTGTGAGTGTCTAGGTGCTTTCTTACATTTGGTGACTCCCACGTGATCCCAGTGAGCCCCGCCACGATGGAGGCTTACATGCGGCTTCTCTAAATGGTGTGCGTCCACCTGCAGCAACCAGTCCCAAGTGCCCAACCCGCAAAGGTCTGTAGGAGCAATTTTGACAGAATTCTTGTCTGGTCTTTGGAGCGGGCGCAGCACCTGCGAGAGTGCAGGCCATTATTTGGACACTGACATAGGAGCTCAGGTGGACATGCAGACATGAGTACACCCCTTGTGAGGGATACCAACGAGGGGTAGTGTTCGTGGGGGAATTTGGTATGCATGATTGAAAGTAAAGTGTGGTAAGGCCATGTGGCGAGATTTTGTTTTTATTATTATTTTTTGGATAAATTAAGAGGATTTTACAGAGGAAACGCATGATGCCGCCATTTGTTTTGTGATAAGGAGGCAAAAAAGTAGGAGCCCCATATAATTAGAGGGCTTGGTGGAAGTAGTGGTTGTTGTTTTAGCATGTTATTTTTGTTTGGAGTTTTAGTGTATCCCAATTGTTGTATAAAAGGTGGAGGCCAGAGTTGGACCGCTGGTGGTTATTAGTTTTGAGAATGTGCAGTGTGATAGTTTGTGTGTGCGTGTGGAAAGGGGGGAGGCCGATGTGTTCACAGGGAGTGACAGAGACGGTGGACTGGAAGTGACATTTATGATAAAATTGTGTGCAGCGCATATTTGTAAAGGTTGGGATTTTGGGCACGCAAATTGCGAAGATGGGAGGGGGGCCACCATTGGAATACATGTATATGCATTACCATTGTACAGAGACAAAATTGAGACGTATCACAAACAATGGGTGGTAGAGACACAAGGGGGGGAGATGCCACTCCTGGCCAGAGCAGGGCACCCACAATAGAGGGTTATTAGATCAAATGAGTTCGTTTCTAACTGCTAAATATAAGGTAAACAACTTCAGAAGAGAAAGGAGATTCTAGGTCTGTGTAAGATTATAGAGGATGCAGAGGGCCCTGAAGAAGGGAGGGGGGCTCAAACAACAGAGGGACTTGCCATAGATGCCATAAATGCAATGTCTGGGACAACACAGGAGAGCAAAGCCGTGCTCCCACATACAGGGCTTTACCCACTCACCACTCGCCCAGCCACAGGATATACAAACCTGCGCATATGTCCTCCAGCTACTGCCATGCCTCCCTACCTACCAACACTCAGTGCTATCCTGCCTCAGAACAGTAAGGTACAGAAGGAACTAGAAGAGGCATTGGAGGCTACTCAGGTATAATTGGCTCGATTGAAGGCAGCACAGAAAGGAGGAGGGAAGAAGGGGAGTGGGTTAGATGAACGGAGGGCAGGAGATATTCTGTTCAGACTAGACAGTTTGGCAATAAAGCATGTGCACATTGAAAAGGAGAGGGGTGGCGATCGGCGAGCATGGAGCACTGGGAATGGGACTGTGAGCGTTAAGGGAAGATGAATGGGACACCGTGGATGAGATTGAGGATGATGAAGGGGATGGGCAAATGCCGAAGGTCACGCCACGGGTAGAAAGTTTGTAGGGACCACGGGTAAGGAACAGGTTTGGCCGGGTAGCAGTAGCAAGGAAAAAGGGAAGTTTTGAAAGTAAAGAAGGAAGGAATACAGGTACTCAGAAGCCATTGTTGCGCAAAAATGGATAAGAATAATAATGCAAAATTTGTCCCGAGTGGATAGCTCAGCGGCAATGTGCTCACCTTGATAACAAGACGACGCGAAGCAACACAGGTTCGATCCCCAGGTCTGCGCTTGGAAACCTCTGGGTATTAAGCACGTTATAAATATGCAACTAAGACATATTCCTGTAACAGCGCCTCAATGCCCCCGGGCTGTGTGAATGCTTTAAAAAATGCGAATAAAAAAAAGAAATTATCTGATTAAGCTGCTCCCAGGAAAATGGATCTATGCATTCTAAAAGCAGACAGTGGGGATTCCCTTGGCTGTGGGGGATATTAAACGTTTGCTTGTTGTAATAGTAGGGGACCAAGCTGGGGATGTGTGGGTTAAATCAGGAGATCCCAGAGGAAAACTAGACGATGGCGTACATGATGGTGCGCCCTTTAACAATGTTAGAGCGCAGGTGTGGGATGTGCTGTGGCGAACATATCCTGACATACCAGACCTGCAGTATACCATGGGGGACAATGAGGACCCTGTGCAGTATACTATCAAGTTATTTTCCTGTCTCACAGTCCACCATGACGATGAACTCTTCGTGGGTGCTGAGATAGGTAACATGCAATTCATCTTTGTGGTTGACACAGGTGCCACTAAATCATGCATCAGTGAGGAAAACTTCCAATTATCAGGTGAAACTCTTGACACACAGGGCTTCTCTGGGGCTGTTGTAGTGGATCCTGATACAAAAGAACTGGACATAAACGTAGAAGGAAAGATGGTGTGTGTGCCTCTGTTATAGTCCGAGAGCTCCCCTATAAAGCTACTGGGGCGAGACCTCTTGAGTAAATTGTATATGACCATTTGCTTCAAAGACCAAGGAAGAGTGTGCACCACTCTGGGCATGTGTGCCATAAGAGTGATGGTCATAATATATGCAAAGGGAGGAGAGGCAGTGGTTTGCTGTATTCCCGTGGACCCTGATCTGTTGGTGTATGGTATAAGAGTGCTTCTCTAATCAGTGCCACAAATTGTCAGGCTTGTTGGCGGGTGCCATCTGACTTCATTTCTGACCTGTGGATTCCCCTGAATTGGTGGCAGGAACAATATTATCCCTAGATATGAAGGGTCTGGTGGTATCAGCTAAATGGATAGTTGTAATTGGAACCAACTCAGAGGGTTGCAAGTGGTGCACAGTTTTGTGTATTGATCCAACAATGCCTCTTAGACAAGTGACGGATGTAGACTTGCTTGAGGATAGACCAAATGATGGCAAGATGGTGTTGGCAATTTCTATTACTTGTGATATTATGGTACAGTACCTGAAAGTGCAATGTCCTTTGATGGCTCTTCTAGTGCCCCCCCCTTCACTGAGACAGACTTAGAACAGGTCCCTCAAAGGTTTTGGACAACAAATGCTCACGATGTTGGGCTTTTACAAGGAATGTCCCCAGTTCGAATAACGCACAAACCAAGCACTGTGTTGACCCAGGTGAGGCAGTATCCTTTGTCAAGAGAGGCAGTGGAAATGATACGGGACACCATTGTTGCCCTACTAAATCAGGGGATAATTGTACCATCTACCTCCCCATGCATCACAGCTATATACCCGATAAGAAAAGGTGAAAGGGGGGAGTTGGAGAATGATTGAGGATGTGCGCCCTCTTAATGACATTGTACAAGCAGAATTTCCAGTGGTCCCGACCCCTGCAACAATACTTTGCAACATCCCTAAAGAGGCTACCCACTTTACTGTGGTGGATCTTAAGAACGCCTTCTTTTCTGTTCCCTTGCAACCCGATTCACAGTACCTTACTGCATTTAAACATGGGGAGGGTGCACTTTGAACACACACGATTACCTCATGGGGACTGTGAGGCCCCAGCATTTTTAACAGAATACTGCAAGATGATTTAGGCAATATTCAGGTGCACAGTACCATTATTCAATATGTTGATGATTTACTAGTGTGCAGTGTCAGCAGGCACCAGTGCCGGAAGGACTCCATAACACTCCTACAACATCTGGCCCGCAAGGGATACAAGGTTGATAAAGTGAAATTACAGTACTGCCTCCAGGGGATACTCTACTTGGGCCAATTCATCTCTGTGAATGGCAATAGAATAATTTCTGATCGCGCTGTCTTTGTGCACGCCACGCCAAAGCCCAAAACAGTGACGCAAATGCAAACGCCTTTTGGGCTATGCATTTGTAGGGCATGGATACTTGATTATGCAGCGTACCCGAGGCACCTGTTGCAAGGCCTCAGGGAATCTCAGAAAGCCAAAAACAAAATAGTATGGACAGAGGAAATGCATACCAATTTCAATGACCTTAAGGAGGTCATCTCCACTGCACTAGTAGAATGCTCCAAGTCCACACTGACCACGCAATGGCCATCTGCATACAAGATTATTTTGTCAAGCCCAAACATTCACATTGAATGATGCAAAACTGTTAACACAGCCACCTTTTTGACAGTAATGTGTTCTGATGAGGACTTAGCCAACCATGACTATGTAACTTTTGAGGGAGAGGAAGACAACATCCCACAAGCACATGAGCCACTTGAGGTGGGGAGATCCTCTTCATTGACAGGTCAGCCACAATTGACCAGGGCACAGGCCTACGGCACACTGGGCAGCAGTGGTCCGTCTAGTGGATGGAGAATGCAAAATACTGGTGCCGAAGAGATTACCAATGCATTTCTCGGCTCAAGCTACCAAGCTGGTTGCACTCATTGAAGCGCTACAATTGTCCTACGGGTGCTACGTGACCATTTACTCCGATTCAGCATATGTCACCACCACAGTGCATGCAGGCCTTGCACAGTGGAAAAGGAAGGGATTCAGGAGGGCGGACGGATCTCCAGTCCAACATGCTGCACTATTGGACAAGCTCATCCATGCACTGTCCCAGCCATCTGTAGTGGCAGTCGTAAAGTGTACCGCCCACACTAATAACATAAACGGCATCTCACTTGGTAATGCTGCCATTGATGCAATGGTGAAGCGGCAGCGTACCTCCCAGTGCCACAAGTTTCAGAGTATCCTGCGATAACACTTAACATGGAACAGTTGCCTGCACGATACAATGGCCTACCAATTGTGCTGCTAATGGAGTTGCAGGGATGAGTACCACAAGTTGAAAGAGCTTTGAGTGAAAGAGGGTGTAAACAGTGCCCGACAGATCTCTCATGGTGGCAAGAGAAATCAGGGAAAGCGGTAATGCCTCATGAGTTATTGCTGTTCGCCTTTGTCCAGTTACACCATCCATCACACATTTACAAACAGCACATTGCAGCGGACTTACAAGAGGACTGGTTTGTGCACAACCTACAGGACCATTTGACAAACATGGCCATACGTTGCACTAAGCATCAAAGTTACAACACAGGCCTTACATTGAAAACTATCAGCGGCACGTTGCCCTGACCTACTGGGCCGTTCCACGAACTGCATATTGATTATGCAGACATGGGCGAAAGGTGCAATGAATCTCGTTACGTCATGGTGGTTGTCTGTCCCTTCTCATGATGGGTGTCAGCGGCACCTTGTGCACATCCAGACGCTAAGAGTGCATCCAAATCTTTAGTACAGGAGCTTTTTCCTCAATTGGGTGTGTGCGATATATTAAGGTCAAATAATCGCACAGACGCATTAGGCATTGGATGTGCACCATTTAACACCCTCAGGCCAATTGGGGCGAAGAGAGGATCAACAGCCTGTTAAAAAGAAGGCTATCTAAACTGTACACCACATTCAAGAAAAACTTTGTGCACTGTTTACCTCTTGCATTATTCAGTTTGCACACATAGCCCTGTAAAGACCACCATTTATCTCCTCAGGTAGTGGTCACAGGGCCTGCGCACCCCGCTCTCTCCTGTTAGACGAGCGTCAAACACTCAAAAGGTAGCATCCATCTTGGTGGAGGAATTTAATAGCTATTTGTCCCTACCTAACCAAGGCAATATAATTTGTTTCCCAGCAGATTGTGCCTCCCTGGACAGCGGAAGCAATCAGCCCCGCAACGGACACACCAGCAACGTCAGCCCCTCTGCAGCTGTTCCCTGGCGGCTGGATTCACATTAAAAATGTTGTCCGCTGGTGGAGCCAACCCAGATATAATGGTCCTTTTCAGGTCATTTACACCACTTACCTTGCTGCTAAAGTGAAAGAGTTTAGTTACTGGGTGCACTACTCAGATGTCCACAAAGCACCCCTGCCCTGCCTGCGCCAGATTAAACTGCCCCATGCCCACAACACCCAAACCCCACCCTTGATTACAGCCTGTACACCCCTTGTTAAAGACTAAAAGGAATATTACCCAATACTCCCACACAACGCTGCAACGCATTACATTTGCACAGGAATTGAACTCTTGCAGTCCCCCATCCTCTTCTATCTCTATCTCTCTCTCTCACCCTCTCACTCTATCACTCCCTTACCTCCATTTTCCTATCTCTCACTTGTTTAATAAAAATGTCCTGTTCAGGTGGTTTTGGCCATGAATTCAACTGACTCCAATAGTTTAATTTATATCAGGTAAAGTATTGTGTATAATACCATGTTGAAATGTTCCTATTCATAGTTATGCACACTGCACTATATTGCAGGACTGTTTGCTATATTAATGTTTGTTTTAGGCATATCTTTGGGTTGTACTTTTATATGGGAGGAGCATATAAAAGAAGGGTGGTATGCAAACAAATGCTACCACTAACAGGTCTATTCAGGATGTAAATCTGACCAAGGTACACACATGCATGTGCTCCCATTTCTTTTCACACTCAGCACTATGGCCACAGATCCCCATGTTAATGATCTACTCAGAAGTGACAGTACTATTCGTAACACCAATGATTCTATTTTTTCTTTCAAGATACCTTCTGATTTCACCAGGTCTTTTGAAAATGTATAGAATATAGTTTTAGCACATAGAAAAAGGCAATTTAGGAAGCGCAAATATGACAAATATTGCGGACCTGGTCTAGATACAATAGAAGGTGTGCATCATCCAGAATTCTCAAATAGTTGGTACGCCGACATGAGTTTGGTGGGAAAGAGAAGGGTGAATCGAAGTTGTGATGTCTGTTCATTGATTCCACACGCGTCGGGAGCCCCCAAGGTATTAATATCACAAGAATTACCAATTTTAGAGGCTCAATGTCTGGTTCGGCTGACACTGTGAATGCTATGAGGCACATTCCAGGTGCAAAGTGTGCGATTAGAAACTATAGATCCTGACCACCTGCAATGCACCCAAAATTACCAAAGCATCTAGTGTTTGTGGAGGCCATACTTGAACTTACGAGGAGTTAAATACTTAGACAGCAGGTGGCAAGAAACATCAATGAGTTGCGCAGCAGGAGGGTTACTTGGATTTGGAGATTAAATGTTGGCTCAAGTGAATACAGCAGGTACACAATCCTGGAACGAATATATCGCACAATGAACGCAGTCAAAGCAATGAAAAAGCCAGTAAAAGTGCACACACAAGAAACTCATGAACTTTGTTCTTGCAATTAAGCTACTGTTTTCGTAGGGGACAATATGAGATGCACTAAAGCATTGTTCATTCCAGACCTCAAAAAAGGCACCGCTGCAGTAATGGGCTAGTACTGGGTGTGCGAACAGCAGGCATTCTTGCACCTCCCACCATCATGGAAGGGCTAATGCTCACTGGCCCCATTGCACTCCGTGAATCTCGTGATCACCGAATAACACCTTACAGTGGGAAAACCTTGCCTGCCCCAACCCCAGCTCCAGCCATAATAGGGCCAACCGGAAACCCGTTGCAGCCCACCCATCTTCTGTGTTTTACCTGAGAAAGAAAAGAACAACAAATTGCGCAGAAAATGAAGATCGAACTATCTGTCTCAAGACTCCTCCAAATTGCTCAAAGAAATGCCTGATGAATATAGACTGTTTAGCAAAGAAGAAACATTGTTTGCATCTCTTCTACTGGCTGGGGTCCAAACAGCTATGAATGCCAAGTGGCTCCAAATTGTGCGATGGGGGGTCATACAGCTGGTGAACGACACAGAACAAGGTCTCAGTGCAATCAAGTTTGAGATGCGTGCCATAGGATTGATCACTCTCCAGAACCGATATGTGCCTGACCGGCTCACCGCAGTGGAAGGGGGGTTTGCCACAAAATCAGCGATTATTGCTGCACATTTGTGCCTCCAAATGATACAGAAAATGGCTCCCTGAGGCGAATAATAGGAGCATTTCACACACTTCTATATCACATGAAGACCGAAGCTGGCATACAGCAAGGGGATTGGTTTGGTGACCTTTTCTCGTGGGAACCGTCTTGGATGGGAGCGATAGTCAAGCTGTTGGTGCCTGTGATAGTGTTTGTGCTGTACTTTTCTGCACCTGCCAGCTGGGACTTTGATGTTGTGCCAAAGCAGTAACTAGTAGTGCATGAAGATGGTTTCAACTGTAGTATCAAATGTACCTTGCAGTACAAACGACAGTGCTGCCAAACCTGATGACCCAAACAAAACATGCACGGTGGTGATAGAGCAGCGCTTACACCCTCCCGGCACTATCACTACACCCTCACCTGACCCTGAGCATTATATGGAACATTGGGTAGACTTAGCAGGGAATAGAGGTTGTATATATATGACTTGCATCCCTGAGGAGTATGCCTAGTCTGGCCAGAGTTTGCGTCATGTATGTAGAGCATGGGTTCCCAAGAAGAGATCACCGCCTTATTTGGAGGATGAGAGGTTGGAAGAGGAATGCTGGCAAGGGACAAAAAAAGGTTGGCCGATAGCGGAGTTAGTTAATGTAGAATAAGCAAAAGGGGGAATGTTAGGAAGGGGACAAGGTCTTTTCACACCCCCAAGCACTTCAGAAGAAGGCAAAGGCCGCCACCAGTAATGTAAGACACCAAAGGGGAGGAGGGTACCCTTAAAGGCTTCCACACGGTTACATAATTACATGCTTTATAGGTGCAGTGCACATGCTGAGATAGCAGCCATCTTAGATATTAGCAGCCATATTGGAACACAAAGCTTAAACTCTGCATAGAAGTGAGCATTCCAGGCCTAGGCAGCGAACATGAGTAAAGGAATTGTTTGTATCTCGGGCACTGAGGAGAAAGGCCAGAGCTACACAGATCAATAAAACCTTCATTGTCCAAAGATTTTGCCCACCGTTGTGCCCTGGGAAGAATGTGACCTGCAATGCCCTGGGGGGAGGGCTGAGCATCTTTGTACGATATGATCCTATGAGAAGGAGGGCACGGGCCTTCGACTCCCACCCTTCCTGATTCTAAGTTATAGCACCCAAATGCCCTGGCTTTTGAACCTTTGAATTCCAAAGTATCAGCCTGCCCCAGACCACTGATCATAAACTTGTTGGACCTCTGATAGATCAAAAAGATCAGAAAGCAGCGCTTTCCTGCCTTTACTTGTAGGTTACATGATTTGTGCTGCAAGGTGCAGGAAGGGATGAAATTATAGCCCAGAACGAGGGTGCAAGACCTTGGAGAGGCACCGGCCTGTCTGGGAGCGAGTGAAGTGTGTATGACCTCAACTTCCACCCTGGACCCCTGTATGCTTGTACCTGGTGCACTGTTACATAGATAGAGATGTATTGTTCACTTTGCAAAATAATTGCCTATTACTCGACTGGTGACTGCTGACGAATGCAGCATCTCCCACGTGGAAGAAGATGGATGGACCGGGATGGGGCCAGTGCCCCGACATCCCCTATGGAGCAGGTAACGTATGTGTAGGACCGCATCAACCAGCCGTGTGGGTTTCTACTGTATGTAATGATATCAATGATAATGCAATGTACCTTTATAATGTGCTGCACATGCCGATATTGCCAGAACGTTCCGCAGCAGCAGAATTCTTTGTTGGCGTTTTCTCCTTTTATATGGAAATAAATCTTGTTATCCTTGCATGAGGTGTATTGGGCTTTTTCCCTCGTTGGTTGAATTTTTTTCTGGTGTGAGCGTCTGAGGGCTTTCTTACAGTTGGGAAATCAAATATTTGTTCTTTTTGAAGCCCTTAAGTAAAATAAAAACAGATACATGTCATAGAGAGATTAAACAAGTAGTGAAACTAAAAACCATGCAGAAATGTGTGACTGCCTGCTTAGACAGGAGAAATAAGGATCACACCACTTCATCCTGAGTTTGGCAAGTCTGCTCAAGGAGACAAATTGTACATGCTCTGAAGCCAGACACATTTCCAAAGGTAATTCGTGAGTAGCCTTCGTGAAAGGCTGAATTTCATGTCCGGGAAATAAAGCATGAAGAATATCTATACTTTGCAGTAAACTCTGGAAAGGCAGAAGCATTGCCATATTTACTGCTTTTAGCTCAAAATATTTAGAGAAAGTATGTTAATGTTAGTCATGCCTCCAGTTCTTGGTACCCAAAAACTGGTATTTTAATTTGCACGTTAAGAGTTTTTGTTTAATAAAGACATAGATCGTGTCAGCGGAATAAAGAAACAAATTGTAAAGAGAACCGGCACAAATCAGGGAAAGAGCCCACAAGTTCGGAGTCACAGATCAAACCAAACAAAAATCTACTGAAAAAATACGATTATTTTATTTCAATTTCATTATTTTTTATATATTTTTTAAAACATACATATTAAACCTTATTATGAGCTCATATCCAATATAAGCATAGTATTTGTAGAAATAAAGTGCATAGTCAAACAAAGTGCTTATGTAAAAACAAGACTGTCAATCCAGTCAAGGCTAACGTAATGCTACCGAACTGTCTGGACACCAGTGGGGTGAAGGGGATCACCCGAGTGGGGGCCAGAAGTTACGGATGCATTAACAGAAATGCATTAACAAAAGGCCAGCCTGAGCAAGCTTAAAAAGAATCACAAATATATAATCAAACAGTGATCATTTCCTCAAGAGCTAGTAAAGGGATGCCGTACGTCAACTACTAAACTGTCATAACCCAATATATAACAATGGGTCTGGCATAGATGAAAAATAGTAGTTTCGATGGTGCGGAGCATCTAGCTGTTTCACGGTTGCTGCCCATCTTCTTCGGGACGGCGCACTCCCATTAGGACAGTTGCCACTTGAAATTTATATATATATATAGTGTATATAAGACAATAGTGCAATCAGCTATGAAGATTATACAAGCTGAATCCATAGTCTCACCTAAAAATACATCAAGAAAAGAGACACACAAACAATAAAGTAAAACCATGAGTAATTGCATTAAAAACAGAAACAACAAACAAAGGTGATCTGTGAATAATGAACTGGAGAGAGTTTTTGTTTATGCATGGGCACGTTGTGTTTCAAAATTCGGTTTTACATTGTCAATGAAAGTACAAAATGCAAAACATTAATTCAGTATTAAATAAGTAGCTTTTAATTGTGCACCATTTTTTTCAACAAGGTTTTCACTGGCTACCGGATTAGGGTGTACCTCCTACTATGATCACCGACCCGATCCTAGTTGAATGCTTCAATTAGAACTTGAGGGCCCAGAGCCAAGCCTGAGGTAAGAGGAAACCATTCCACAGGGGCCCAAAGGATCAAGACCTGAAAGCAGGACCCTCATTCATGAATGTCATTAGCCATAATGGGTAAAACCTTCAATTTAGAAGCAACTAGCTAGGCGGACTTTCCACGAAAACGGTATCGCTCATTAACAGGTAGGGAGAGTGCGAGATTTTAGGCCTGTTCATCATACAAATAAACAAGTGAAAATAAATCAGACGTTACCAAATGATCCACAAAAATAAGCAGATCAGATACTAATGCAACTGCAACAGAAATCATTAGTTCAGCTTTTGTGCTGTTTTTGTCAATTTGTGGGTTTTCATCACTTTCATAGCCACATTTTCATAAAAGGTTTGTTCTTACCAAGAAGCGCCAGACAGACTTTACAAATCTATTTTTAAAATAGGGAGCCACGACCATGATCATCTGCGCCGTCTTACAGTTGTGCTGCCCCCTGCTTAGTGGGGCAATGGTCAAGAAAACTCACTGCAATTTTTGGTTCTATATGGTTTCATTAAAGTAAATTATGCCCTATAGTTAAGGTGAGAAGGAGACACATAGGAACCCCTCAAAATTCTAATGTTAATAATGTTTGATTCGAGTAACGGATTTGACCGAAATTTCTAAAGTGATTATAAGTCTGCCGGCCTCCCAGACTGCAAAGTTTCGTAAAGATTTGTTAAAATATAAGAAAGTTATTAAGCATCAAATACATTTTTTTCTCCAAAAGTGCGGCCTACTTCCCATTTATTTTCCCATAGACAAAAAAGGTCAATGTTTGCCAAAGCGCACAGCCCAAACCGCTGGATGGATTTAGACCAGGTCCGAAACAACTTGGGCACGAAGCGTTCAAAAGAGTGCTTTGCTTGGTTTGGGGTTATTCTGTGCAGTAGTTATTTAAATATTTGACGGAGAAGGGGTGCCTCCTTACCCCCAAAAAATGTTATCTCCCATGGTGCATTGCAGTATCACGGTTTTCAGAAATTAAACGACTGCCATCTTGTTTTTCTCTCGATGTAAGAGATATTTGCGGCTATAGCCATGGTTATAGGGAAATGAAACGCAGTAAAACGCTATTTACTGGTCAAAAAACATACACAAGCCATCAGGTTAGAGGTGGCGGGATGGCTAGAGTACACTGAGTGAAATTTGGGAGTTGGAGGGGTCTAGTGACTGAGTTTGCAGAACAAAGCTTTCCGTCGCCTCGGCTATAGCTGCAAATAGCTGACATCTGAAAGCAAACTGCGTCACAGAAGCAGCATGTATTTTGGGGGGAAAGGGAGAGGGCAGGGGAGGTGAGGAGGCCATTTGGGGAGTGGAAGGAGCTGGCACATATGAGCAGGACAATTGGTGAGGTGCTGGGGTGGCAGGAAATTATTTTTGCTGTTTTGCCGATATTACTGGCTATATTCCAGTTACAAGGGCCTACGGATGCCCGCGGGTATGTGTAGTTCAGTAGACGTGGTTGTATTTATAAAACATTTTTGGGGTGAAAAATCACTGGCCATGGACAAAGGCCCTGGCCAGTGACTCGATTGCCATCCAGGTCTCCGATCACCAGGACAGTCTCTGCTTAGCTTCATAGTGAGGAAAAGGCCAGCCTCCTCAGGCCACATTGCCACATAAATCGGAAAAACATACAAGACCACTTAGAGAAACGGGGCAGCCCTTTCCTTGCTTTGAAGCTAATCAGGGTCAGCCCCGCTTTGAAGCTAAGCAGGGACAGTCCTGGTTACTGCATGGATGGGCGATGAAATAGGCATCTGAATGCCCCCAAATTATTTATATATTTTTAAACCGTGCTACTGTCAGTTCATGAAGGTTTTGCACTCAACCATTTATTTTTTGCCTTTTGCTGAATTGCATTGTGGTATTTGTAGTTGTAACGCTCACCTGGTATCCACAGGGATGTCACTCAGCCTGTTCTGACCTCTTACAACCTCGAACCCTTCCCTGGAGTCTACTCGACTGGAGACTGGGCTTTGTTTTCTTGGAAAGTGTGCTCTCCGTCCTGCTTTCAGCGCAGGGGTGCGTTGATTGATGCAGACTCATTGCCGCCTAGTTACTTCACTGGCAAGAGTACGACAGGTAAGTATAATGAGTCTTTTGAACAGTTCTCTAACTTCGTTCCTTTCCTTCCTTAGATGATTACCGGCGTCCGGGGATGGCGACATGCTTCTAAGATGAGTAGCGCTGAAGGTGAGAGAGAGCGCGATGCGACCCTTTCGTATTTGTATTGAACTGAGTTCTTTTTCTGTGTCTTTTAGGTGCCGCGAAGTTTTCAGCGTGGATGCCGGTTATGAAGAAGAAATGCAGTGAGTAAGCGCGGTATGCAGAGCCTCTAGATGTTTGCACGCTAACCTGGAGTGTCTTTTCCCTCTTGCAGATGGATGAGAAGTTCTGGAGACAGAGTTCCCCCAGAGTGGCTGGGATTCAGGTAAGCTTTTGAAGCTCGTACAGTCTTTACAACTAAGCGAAGATTTGCTGAATGCTTACTAATGCCTTTTTTCTGTTCTTTTCCCTTTTCCTTAGGAAGCGGCGTGCCGGGATGGGAATGACACCGCTGAAGATGCCCGCAGAACAGAAGGAGCGATGAATGATGGACAGAAGCGCCACAAGGTAAGGCTGTTCCTAACAGTGTTCTTGTTCTTGCAGGAGCTGAGCGCAGAAGAAAGAATCGAGGGACAACGCGTGCCAGGGTGCTAGTGGGATTTCCAATGGTTGTAATAGCCCAACCGGTTTCTGCTTGGATGACTTGTTTTGAGCACACACTCCACAAGATAGGATGAATTGGATAATGTCTTTACGCCACGTGGGCCACCAATAATTTCGTTGTACCTTGGCTAGGGTTTTAGCGATTCCGGGGTGGCCCTCGATCAAGGAATCATGTTAACCGGACATGACTTGTTCTCGTAGTTCTTGGTTTGGTAAGAATAAACGATTCCTGAAGTAGGGCAAGTGATCTTTTATCATGTACTGTTCTCCTTGTGCACTCCACACTTGTAATTGCTCCAGACTCATCAGGTTTTGGATTTGTTCATGTAATTCTTTCTGAGTTATGGTTGCTGTGATTCCTCTGAGCTTGTCACTCGGGATGATTGCTATTGGTTCAGGGGTCTGTTACCCTTGCTCTTCCATTCCCATATGGGAAAGGCCATCAGCCTTCCCGTTTTTCACCCCTGGTCAAAATGTAATCACATAGTCATATTCAGCAAAAAAAAGAGCCCAACGTAGTTGTCTTGAGGATTGGCCCTTTGCTGTTTTTAGGTACTGGAGGTTCTGGTGGTCAGTTATTACAGTGATTGTGTGTCTGGCACCCAAGAGTTAGTGCCGCCATGCCTTAAAGGCTGACTTAATGGCCAGGAGTTCTTTGTCTGTGATAGCGTAATTGAGTTCAGGGGGTGTGAATTTACGCAACCAGAAGGCAACAGGGTGTAACTGGCCGTTTTGGGGTCCTTTTGTGAGAGGACGGCTCCCATAGGCATGCTTGAGGTGTCCGTTTCCACCAGGTATGGGAGATCAGGGCGAGGGTGGCGGAAGATTGGGGCAGATGTGAATCTTGCTTTGAGTTCCTGGAAAGCTTCCTCGGCTTCTGTTGTCCACTGGAACTTTTTGTTGCTTTTCCTTAGCAATGACGTAATGGGATGCACGATTTGCGAAAATCCTGGGATGAACTGGCGGTAGAAGTTTGTAAAATCCAGCATACTTTGAACCCCTTTGAATGAATTTGGGGATGGCCAGTTCAGGATAGCATCTACTTTGTGTACTTCCATTTGGATTCCATTCGGGCTGAGAATAAAGCCCAGAAATTCTTCCTCGGAGACGTGGAATGAACACTTTTCGAGCTTGGCGTAGAGCTGGTGTTGACAGAGTTTCTCCAATATGGATTGGATGTGTTTAATGTGGTCCTGCTTTCATGCGAAATATACTAGAATATCGTTGATGTACATTAGAGCACAGACATCAATCAATTCCCGTAGGACATCGTTCATGAAGTATTGAAATGCTGCAGGTGCGTTGCAAAGGCCAAAGGGCATTACTTGATATTCATACAAGCCGTATTTGGTGCGAAAAGCAGTTTTCCATTTGTCCCCCTGTTTTACGCGAACAAGGTGATATGCCCCCCTCAGGTCTAGTTTTGTGTAGATTTGGGCATCTTTGACTTGATTAAGGGATCAGTGGCAGGGTGTAGCATTTTTTTGTGGTAATCTGGTTCAGTGAGCGATAGTCGATGCACGTTCTCAAGTCCCCCTCCTTTTTCGGTACGAAGAATAGAGGACTGGCTGCTGGAGACTTCGAGGGACGGATGAACCCGTTGGCCAGGTATTGGCCAAGATAGGCCTTCAGGTGCTGGTTTTTTGATTCCGTGAGTGTGTAAATTCGCCCACAAGGGATTTGTGCGCCGGGTATCAGGTCTATTTGGCAATCGTATGGTCTATGCGGTGGCAGGGTATTAGCCTGTTCTTTCTGAAAAACATCTTGAAAGTCCTGGTATTCACTTGGTAGGGTGCCAATTGCCACAGTCGCAAGCGTGGAGGTTCTGGTGTCTATTGGTTGTTCCTCTTGGTGATAACATGTGTGGTTGCAAGTCTCGGGAAAGGTCAATTCTTTTGCTAGCCAAACGATTCGAGGATTGTGAGCTACCAACCATGGCATTCCCAAAATCAACCGGAACTGTGGTGCCTTAATGAGGTCGAAAACGATAGATTCTTGGTGTCCATCCTGGCACAGAAGGGTTAAAGCTGCAGTGCATTGGGATACTGGACCAGAAGCTATTTCTGTGCCGTCGACAGTGGTAACAGTGTCGGTGGTTGATTTAGGGCGTAACGGAAGCCCCATCTTTGCCGCAAGATCCTGGTCGATGTAATTCCCAACGGCTCCACTGTCAATGTACGCTCTTACTGCGTGCATCCGAGATGGTTGTTGGTGATTAATCAAGACCACAGATAGTGCAAAATGGGAGGTCTGTAGTTCACTTTCTTCGCTCGACAAGTGCACCTCTACACATGCCGGGCTGGGGAGTTTTCCGATTCCTTGATGGTATCTTCCTTGTCCGTGGCCCCTACGTCCTCCTCGGTGGCTTCACAGGGCCCTCTTTAAGGAAATGACCTGACCTTCCACAGTACAGACATAACTGCTGCTGTCTCCTTTTATCCCTTTCCGCTTTAGTCAAGGGGGATCTGACCCCCCTGATTTGCATTGGCTCTCCTGAACCTTCCGTTATGCGGGCAATATTGTCCTTTGAACGCACATACATAGGGCGAGGGTCTGGTCTGGTTCGATCTGCTCTTCGGTCCTGCAACCTATGATCCAGTTGAACAACAAGGTCAATGAATTCTGAGCAGTCTTTCGGAGGTTCACTACTTGTGCGAGAACATCCTTGAGCTCCCTCCGCATCCCCCGATGAAATAACTTGGTTCTCTTCTCCACTGGCCATTCTGCTTCAACTACGAGTCTATTCGACGTGGCTATGTACGTTAATAGGTCTTGATTCCCTTGGCGTAGGGACAGAAGTTCGTTGTCTAATGCCTGCCCATGAGTACGACGGCAAACAGCTTTTTCATCTCCTGTTGAAAGCCCCTGAAGTCATGCAGCAAAGGATCGTCTTGGGCCACAAATGGTACAGACCAGTCCGCGGCGCTACCACTTGGGTAGGATAGCACAAAAGCGACCCGTGATTGGTCAGTCGGAAAGGCCCCTGGTCTACAAAAGAAGTGCTGGTGGCACTGGTTCATGAACGTTGCAAACCTCTTGGGATCCCCGTAAATCGTTTGGGCGGGGCCAAGGGAACTGTCCCAGGAAGGGTTATCTTAACTGGATTGGCTGATGGTGCTGGCATTGAGGGCACGCTTCCCGGCAATGGTGCATGCCCTGCTTGTAACTGGAGAAGTTGCCGGCTTAAATCATCAGTGCGTTCTTTGGCTACTATCAGCTCTCTCCTCAGGGTGTTGGTCTCCTGCCTGGCTGCAAGTACTTCGGAACGTAGCTGCCCCAACATGTGGGCTTACTGGTCGGTTTCTGACGTTTGCATGACGCCCAGATGGATTTTGATGTGAGGCTTTGTGTTCTGTAACGCTCACCTGGTATCCACGGGGATGTCACTCAGCCTGTTCTGACCTCTTATGACCTCGAACCCTTCCCTGGAGTCTCCTCGACTGGAGACTGAGCCTTGTTTTCTCGGAAAGTGTGCTCTCCGTCCTGCTTTCAGTGCAGGGGCGCGTTGATTGATGCGGGCTCGTTGCTGCCTAGTTACTTCACTGCAAGAGTCTGACAGGTAAGTTTAATGAGTCTTTTGAACAGTTCTCTAACTTCGTTCCTTTCCTTCCTTAGATGAGGGCCGGCGTCCGGGGATGGCGACGTGCTGCTGAGATGAGTAGCGCTGAAGGTGAGTCAGAGCGCGATGCGCGATGCGACCCTTTCATATTTGTATTGAAGTGAGTTCTTTTTCTGTGTCTTTTAGGAGCCGCAACGTTTTCAGCATGGATGCCGGTTATGAAGAAGAAATGCGGTGAGTAAGCGCGGTATGCAGCGCCTCTAGATGTTTCCACGTTAACCTGGAGTGTCTTTTCCCTCTTGCAGATGGATGAGAAGTTCCGGAGACAGAGTTCCCCCAGAGCGGCTGGGATTCAGGTAAGCGTTTGAAGCTCGTACAGTCTTTAAAAATAAGCGAAGATTTGCTGAATGCTTACTAATGCCTTTTTTATGTTCTTTTCCCTTTTCCTTAGGAAGCGGTGTACCGGGATGGGAATGACACTGCCAAAGATGCCCGCAGAACAGAAGGAGCGATGAATGATGGGCAGAAGCGCCGCAAGGTAAGGCTGTTCCTAACGGTGTTCTTGTTCTTGCAGGAGCTGAGCGCAGAAGAAAGATGCAGGCCTACTGGAGACTGATCCGAACACGGTGAGTGTCACGCTGCAGGTGCAGAAAACACAAAGCATGTTTCTAAGCCTGGGCGTGGCTTAAATAGTCTCTGGGTATTCCAGATGTCTCTGGGCTGAACCACACCCAAAAGACTAGACTGCACATACAGTTCTGGGAACCGAAATATGTGGGGGCATCCATCTTGTCCCCATCAATGCACTACAAGTCCAATCCCCAATGTTATCCTATGGGTGTGAGTGAGTCTGGTGCCACAAGCGCCAAGTCTGACTCCAAGTGGGTCTTTGGAGGGATGGAGAGGCCTTTGAGGGCCATGTAGGTGATCGTGGCCTGGTTCCAGCCTGACATCTTGGAGGGCTGGGGACATGAGGGGCAGGAATCATGACAGTAGTCTCCCAGTCAATAATAATATAAAAAATACATATTTTTACAGCAACAGTTGGTTTCCCATCCCTGCAGTAACTGGGATGAACCCTGTTTAGCTTCAAAGTGAGGAAGGGGATTATCCCCCTAAGGCCACGTTTCCTAATATATGAGCTTACCTTACAAGACCATGGCCTAAGGGGGCTGGATCCTTCCTCGCTTTGAAACTAAGCATGTTCGGTCCCAGTTACCTAATGGATGGCAGACACTCCACAGTCCTGAATGCTGTGTGTTTTCTTAGTTTTAAAACTCTGATTACCTTAATAACAATTTAGGCCATGGAGTAGGCCATGACAAAGGCTGGGGTCACTGGCCAGTACCACTAACAATAGCTAGTGGTCAGTTACTGTTCAGAAATACCAATGTGCAAGGTGAAAAGCCATGCCTAGTAGCCCATCGCTGTTTTCAAATATACAGTGGGCAACATTCAAAGCTGTAGTCAGTGGCCACGGCTAAAGGCCAGAGCTAGTGCCCATTAATAGGTTAGAATATACAGTCCGCATAGCTCAAAACCGTGGCCACTGGCTAGTATTGTGTTGATGACCATGGGTACTGGCTGGTTTGTGTATATAATATACAGTGGGCACGACTGAAGGCCATAGCTAGTGGCTGGTTAGTGTTGTATAATACACAGTGGGCACGGCTGAAGGCCATAGCTAGTGGCTGGTTAGTGTATATAATATACAGTGGGCACGTCTGAAGGCCATAGCTAGTGGCTGGTTAGTATTGTATAATGCACAGTGGGCACGGCTGAAGGCCATAACTAGTGGCTGGTTAGTGTATATAATATACAGTGGGCACGGCTGAAGGCCATAGCTTGTGGCTGGTTAGTATTGTATAATGCACAGTGGGCACGGCTGAAGGCCATAGCTAGTGGCTGGTTAGTGTATATAATATACAGTGGGCACGGCTGAAGGCCATAGCTAGTGGCTGGTTAGTATTGTATAATGAACAGTGGGCACCGCTGAAGGCCATAGCTAGTGGCTGGTTAGTATTGTATAATGCACAGTGGGCACGGCTGAAGGCCATAGCTAGTGGCTGGTTAGTGTATATAATATACAGTGGGCACGGCTGAAGGCCATAGCTAGTGGCTGGTTAGTATTTTATAATGCACAGTGGGCACGGCTGAAGGCCATAGCTAGTGGCTGGTTAGTGTATATAATATACAGTGGGCACGGCTGAAGGCCATAGCTAGTGGCTGGTTAGTTTTGTATAATGCACAGTGGGCACGGCTGAAGGCCATAGCTAGTGGCTTGTTAGTATTGTATAATGCACAGTGGGCACAGCCGAAGTCTATCGCTTATTGCATTTTATTATTGTAAAATATACAGTGGACATGGCCAAAAGATGTACAAACTGCTGAAGGTCAAGACATGGCTAGCGGCCCATTTATATGTTAGACTATATACTGGGCATAGCCAAAGATAGTGGCCACTGGCCTGTATTGTCCTAATGTCCATGGCTAGTGCCTAATCAGTGTACATAATAATACGTGGACACGGTTGAAAGCTGTACCACTGGTAAAGGCCAAAATCTACAGTTGGTAGACTGTTAGTGTTTTAAAATATTCAGTACACATGGGTGAAGGTTGTCACCATTGTCCATAACTGAAGGCCATCACTAGTACTCATTCATGTGTTCAAATATATTTGGCCATGTACACTGACCATGGCTGAAGGCCATTCTTAAGGCCAGTTATTGTTGTAATGTAATTAGTGTTGTCACCAGTGATGGCATCAGTGAAGTGATGTGTAATGTCAACAGCGTTCTCATACAACTGTGATGTCATCATTGTGGCCATAGGCTGCCCAACAGCGGGTGCACATTTAAGGTGGCTTTAACTGAAATTGCCTTTGCTGAAACAGTATAGACATTTTGTCTGCATTGTGCTGTGCGTCTCTCATGGGACTTAATGTTAAGAGCCTCCAGTAGGATTTTGAAACTGAAGTCATGGAGCTGCCATCTCACCAGGCGAGTGGTGGGAATGAGTGGATGTCCGAGCCATGTGAGGACATCCAGGATTGTTGCAGACACTGGGGCAGACTTCCAAAGCAAAAATAACAGGCATTCAGGCCCGTTACTCGATCGACGATAAATCCCGTCCTTTAGGCAAACGTCCAAGGAGGTCTGATTGGCAAGGGGCATGTGTGCATGGTATTCAGTCAGAGACCACCCTCAACCTGCCCTCACGCTTACCAAGAGAGTAATCGACCCAGGATTTACAGAGAGCTGGATTGAACTCTTTTTTTATTTTGTAGTTATTTGCTATTTTTTTGTAGGTCACGAAGCCCATATTTGAAGAGCAAACAACCCAAATTAAAAAGAATAATCAAAACGCACTTGAAACAGCAGGCCTTGCTTTAAAAGGGAGGGGTGCGGTGCCCTGCACCGATTGACTAAGCCAGTCACTGGAGGAAAGGAAAATAGAGGCCTAGATTTAATTGGCTAGGACCCTCAAAACAACCCTCTAGTTCCACACTTAGGTGAGAGAGGAGGTCAGAGGACGACCCAACCCTTTTATCTGCCAACCCTGATCATTGATGGACACTAGGTTGGGGGAGTGGTGAAGGGGTAAGCCTACTGTGTCTTTTCATTCCTAGTTACCCCGACACTGCATGATCTAGATTATACCCAGTCATGTCAAGTCATGGAACAAACTAAGGGACTGCAATGTGGAGTCAGTTTGCTGGGGGCTTAGTGGCAGAAGTGTACCAAGAAAAGTAGTGGAACTGTGTCATGAGGGGGGCAAAGTAGGCAGGAAGCGAGCAATGTGCAAACCATTTTTCAAAGGGTGCAGCCATGCTGGTTGACAGCAAATTAAGTTGAAACAGATTTCACTTTAGCTGTAAGTACTATCTGATGGTAAAGTGGAGAAGTGTAGTTTAACTTCACAAAGCACAGTTGTACTGTTAACAGTAGAAAATAAAAGGAGCGGAACTCTGCTCCCGATCGTTCCCGCTCACTTCGACCTCTGCAGGGCCTCCTTTCTGAATAATCACCTCTGATACCACGCTCGAATGGACACTCAGCCTTACTTTGGAAGATGACAAAAGGCTGCTGGGCGTCGCCAGATGCATATGCAATTAATATAGCCAGCCACCCACCACATGAATACCCTGCTGACAAGTACTTCTAAAAGGAAGGCTTACTGGTCTGTAATACAGTTTAGAAACACAGGGACACAGGCAACCCCACCTGTCTAACACTTGCCGGTAGTATATACAACACACATTATGATATGATATGATATGACCGTTTATTTATATAGCGCCTATACACAATGTGTTTCAAAGCGCTTAAAGGCAAAGGAGGGAACAAGGGAAAATACAACCACATTCTTACAGGCCATGAACAGTAAGGATGTGAAATTAACTATCGTACTCGGCCTGACGACATTTCAGATAGTGCAAGAGCTAAGACATAGATAAGGAAGGGAGGGGGAGAGTGGGAAGGAAATGGAAACAGACAGGCGACTACCGTACTAGGCCTGGCGACATTTCTGGTAGAGCCGGAGAAAAACAAAAGGTGAGGGAGAGGGATGCAGAAAGGGAGGGCAGGAACAAAACAAGCGACTATCATACTAGGCCTGACAATATTTCAGATAGTGCTGGAGGGGTGGTGGGGAGGAAAAAAACAGTAATGGGAGGGTGGAGGAAACAGACAAGGTTGCTATCATATTAGGTCCAGGGACAATTCTGATAGAGTAAGTGCATAGAAGAAAGTAATGGGAGGAGATAGGAAAAGGGAGAAGGGAAAGGAGGAGAGAAAATAGATTAAGCAGTCAACAAGAGTGGAGAAGCAAGCGTGGAGAGCGAATACAATTGCAGAAGTCAGTAGTAACACATCAAAGCATTTAATCTGTACATAAGAGAGTAACAAATTTGCATGTTGCACATTTAACACATTTTATTTTTCAGTGTGACTTAAAAATGGCCTATCAGGGCCTCATAACCTTTTTCATACCCATAGTTGACGGGAATAAACACAAATTAAATCATATCCAAAACTCATACAATAACAATTTGCAATTAGTTTTTGCACAGTGTGGGTTAGTACATGTCGTGACTTAGAATGTGGTTGTCATAACCAAACATCTAACTGGTCAGCATACAATTTTATGTTAATGACCAGCCACTAGTGAAATATAAGACATGATAAGATATTTCCATTCTGTAACGTTCTTGTTCAAAGCCATGTAGTCTAAGCAGCCCAAAGCATTTCCGATGTACTGGTGAACCCGGTAGAGGGACGGTAAATGTAGAGTGACCAGACATTGCGGTTTTGCCAGGACTGTCCCGGAATTAGGGCCTCTGACCCCTTTTTTAATTTAAAAAGACCCGTCCCGGCTTTGTGAAAAGGCAGAGTGGCCATTGGCAGAATCACGGGTGTGACTGGAAAGGTCAATTTGAAGAACAATTATAGACCAATAGTTAAGTTATTGTTAACATTATGCTGTCCAAGGACAGCCTCAAACTCACAACCTTTTGGTTAGTGGTGTCACAGAGATGGCGTTTGTACGGTTTTCATTGGCAAGATCTAAAATCAAAATCCGAGCAAAAGGTGCTTTGCTTGCAGCCAGAACCACATCTTTCAAGTTTATTTCCAGACCCTCTTCCACTGCCCACTCATTATGCCTCTACTGATGGGCATTCAAGGTAGTCCCTTTCAAATTGAAGTCCTATTTTTATGTCGATGCCCTGTCCCGGTTTTTATTTTTAAATCTGGTCACCCTAGGTAAATGTCATGTCAGGTTATTAGAATGTACACAGTGCACTGCTGCTATTTTCTGAAAGAGAAGGGAGGAAACGGGTCGGGTTAGGGAGGAGAGGGAAAATGCAACGTAGCTTTGCTGTTGTGTTGGTGCGTGCAGATCGCAAGTACCCTGAGCTCTGTGTACATGTCTGTTTCTAGGTGCCATGTGATGAGAGCATGAAAGGCGTCTGTCCAGAGGGGGTGCAGTGGCCAGGAATGTGATGTGTAATTTGATTGTATCGAGGTGTAGCTTTCCACTTGATATAGGTTTGGGCAGAAAGACTTAAATGGCAGAATGATCTGATGAAATGAATGTTTCATTTCATGCAATGTAATCAAGAGTATTTTTAAAAGTTTGTAACGAACTGAATTAAAACAATAAACAAAAAGTAGATTGGGGGAGCTTGAGGGTGTTTATTCTAGCACCTCGAAGTTTGAGATTTACATACTCTAATAATAATAATACCCACAGACTGGCACCACCTAGGATAAAGGAAGGACAGAGTCGCGGCCATACCCATCTTCTCTGCCTACCAGCCATCCTTTGTATCCTGACAGTGATTAGAGTTTAAAGGGGTACATATTAATGTCCATGCAATCACTTCAAGAAGGTGACTTTGTCGTGTATTTTCTTTTGCCTGTGTTTTTAAGTCTCTTCAGGATGGGGAGACTATCAGGCCGATTCATGGAATAATTAGCGCGGCGCAAGTGGGCAAAAACGTGCGAATCGCAGTGGAATAGCGAAAATCGCAGTGCAAGTGCGAAAATCGCACGAAAAGCAGCGCACGTCGATTCATGGAAGGCCGTGCGCGAGAAAACCAGCGGATGTGCGATAAAAAAGTGCGCCGCGCACGTTGGCGCACAGGCATCTAACAGCGTGCGCCAGGTCACAGCGAAAATCGCACAGGCCACAGCGAAATTCGCACATAGCGCGGCGCACGCAACAAAAGTAGGCGGAACACGGGCGTAACACTCGGAATGGGGAACAACTTGCAAAAACGTGGGCGTCACGGGGGAAGTACAGGGCACAAGTGCGCGGAACGCCCACACGCTCGCCTACAACACGTATTCATGGAATAGAATAGGGCAAAAAAGCGCACGCTCAAACCAGCGCACAGGCACAAACACGACCGCCACAAGAAAGCAGGCGGTAGCGTCTCTGCGGCTGTAAGAAATGTGCGCCAAAAGGTGCGCCAACAAATAGCACCTGTATACTGCCATGATGAATGTCCTATACTGTGGCCCTCCAGGACAAATGACGTGCAAAGGGGTACCCACAAACACGGACACCCGCTGACAAAAAATACGTGTGCGTGTATACCGGGGTGCGCGGGAAGTCTCAGACGCGATTTCAGCAGGGTACAACTTCACGCGATCGGGCCTGGGGGAGCGGGCTACGTGTATTTCAGGGGTTCGCGTGAAGTTTTTCACGCGATCGGGCCTGGGGGAGCGGGCTACGTGTATTACAACGGTTCGCGTGAAGTTTTACACGCGATCGGGCCTGGGGGAGCGGGCTACGTGTATTACAGGGGTTCGCGTGAAGTTTCTCACGCGATCGGGCCTGGGGGAGCGGGCTACGTGTATTACAGGGGTTCGCGTGAAGTTTTTCACGCGATCGGGCCTGGGGGAGCGGGCTACGTGTATTACAGGGGTTCGCGTGAAGTTTTTCACGCGATCGGGCCTGGGGGAGCGGGCTACGTGTATTTCAGGGGTTCGCGTGAAGTTTTTCACGCGATTAGCCAGGGTACGTGTATTTCAGGGGTGCGCGGGAAGTTCCACACGCGAATATACTGGGCGCGTGTATTTCAGGGGTGCGCGGGAAGTTCCACACGCGATTCCATCAGGGTAGGTGTATTTCAGGGGTGCGCGGGAAGTTCCACACGCGATTCCATCAGGGTACGTGTATTTCAGGGGTGTGTGGGAAGTTCCACACGCGAATAGCCTGGGCGCGTGTATTTCAGGGGTGCGCGGGAAGTTCCACACGCGAATAGCCTGGGCGCGTGTATTTCAGGGGTGCGCGGGAAGTTCCACACGCGAATAGCCTGGGCGCGTGTATTTCAGGGGTGCGCGGGAAGTTCCACATGCGAATAGCCTGGGCGCGTGTATTTCAGGGGTGCGCGGGAAGTCCCACACGCGATTACAGCAGGGTACGTGTATTTCAGGGGTGCGCGGGAATTTCCACACGCGAATAGCCTGGGCGCGTGTATTTCAGGGGTGCGCGGGAAGTTCCACACGCGAATAGCCTGGGCGCGTGTATTTCAGGGGTGCGCGGGAAGTTCCACACGCGAATAGCCTGGGCGCGTGTATTTCAGGGGTGCGCGGGAAGTTCCACACGCGAATAGCCTGGGTGCGTGTATTTGAGGCGTGCGCGGGAATTTCCACACGCGAATAGCCTGTGCGCGTGTATTTCAGGGGTGCGCGGGAAGTCCCACACGCGATTACAGCAGGGTACGTGTATTTCAGGGGTGCGCGGGAATTTCCACACGCGAATAGCCTGGGCGCGTGTATTCCAGGGGTGCGCGGGTCACACGCTCGCCTAGAACACGCGCAAAGCATAAATTTGCGCACTTTAACAATAACAAGCTCAGACGCCAGGATGAACATACCGTTCCTAGCAGCAGTGGCAGTGGGCTACCAAAGGAGGAGGAGGAGGATAGTCAGGGCCAGAATATTCACACCCAGAACCAGCCTTTTCGGGATGCCTGATGACCAGGTGTATGGGAGGTACAGGTTTCCACCACACATTATACTGGACCTGGTGAGTGAGTGGGAGGATGACCTCACATCACCCACCCTGTGCTCCCAAGCACTCAGCCCCCTGGAGAAGGTCCTCAATGTACTGCACTTCTTAGCCACTGGATCATTTCAGCGGACAAGTGCCATAGTGGGTGGGGTGTCACAGGCCACCCAGTCACGCTGCCTACACCAGGTCTTGAACATCATGACTGCACGCCCATCAGTCCGCAGGCACATATACCTGCCCAGAACACCTGCAGAAAGGCATGCTGCCGCCCTGGATTTTTACGGTGTGGCACGATTCCCCAAAGTGCTAGGTGCCATCGACTGCACCCATGTGGCTCTACGTCCCCCCAGGGCATCTGAGCACATCTATAGGAACCGCAAGCACTGGCATTCCATCAACGTGCAGGTAGCATGTAATGCCAAGGGAATCATTACCTCAGTATATGCCAACTATCCCGGCTCCACCCACGACAGCTTCATTTACCGAATGTCCACCCTAAGCCGGGACTTAGAAGCTGGGCGGCATGGCGATACATGGCTGCTTGGTGAGTATGTATGCCACTGCACATGCATGCATGTTGGATACTGAGCAAGGTCACAACCCCACCAATGATACCAATCACCACCTCCACAGGGGACAGTGCCTACCCTCTCAGCCCCCACATGATGACGCCAATTCGGAACCCCACCACGCCACCCGAGGTAAGATATAACACAGCAAACATTACGACCCGGGGCATAGTGGAGCGCACATTCGGAGTGCTAAAGTCACGCTTTCGCTCCCTTGACCGTTCTGGCGGGCAGCTGTTAAACGCTCCCCCAGTAGTGTGCAGGATCATAGTGGCAGCATGTGTCCTGCACAACGTTGCAACACGCCAGGGCCTGGCCGTGGACATGGTGGTGGCCCCACATCCCCAACCACATGCACAGCCGCTGCGCATGGGAGGGGAAAGGGCACGGGGGGAGGCAGCCCGTACACAGCTAGTGGCTAATTACTTCACATAGAAATCACACCCCTGTGGAGTGCACACTGCCCTGGCACATTCCATCTGACAATCAATGATGACTCAACCTGACACTGATCCTGAATGTCTGGAGAATGAACCGTGAATACCATATCAGCCTGAGATTGTTCACCTGGAAGTGTCACAATGTGTGCATCCCTACCCACACAGACACCACCAATGCAGTTTTGTGAAGTTACACATTCAAGCAGCTAAAATGATTACCCACTTGCAAAATGCAACAAGAGGACAGTGCCATGTCAGCCAACCCAACCCCAGCACCGCCACACGAAACACTGTGCCATGTCATGCTAATTGCAGGTAAACAAAGTAATCCCCACAACATGACACTAGTCTCACTATGTACAGTGTCCCTATTAGAAACCTGCAACACCTGAAATGCTCACAGCAATGCCGGACCAACAACATACTTGAGCATGTAGTACCATTAACATGACATCACAAATGTTACATATTACTAGTCTCACCACCTGGAAATGCCTGCACTCCCACCACTACCAACTGTGCAGTGTTGGCGCCATGTAGAGTTGTAGGTGCACTGCTGCCAACATGGACCCCATCTCCAGACTAGAGGTCCTTGTGTAGACATGAGGAAGGGACCTGCAAATTGGGAGGTAGACACAGAAGATGAGTTAAACATCAATGCAACATGCAGTGTACAACACAACAGCAATATGCACTAGGAATGTATACACAGTATTGACTACAGACTGCCCACACAGCTCATGGGAGTCCAACGTCACTGTGTAATTCACTGTCACTTGGGCACACCCTTTGCAAGCCCATGGAAACGGGAAGCAGGAGGGGTGTGTGTGACTCAAACCCAAGCATCTGAACCAAATACATTACAAGCCTGCATGTGCCCAGCCACAATGCAGCGTATGCCCACAGGAACCACGGAAGCCAACAAATCGTCCCAAAAAAATAGGGAATAAAAGAAATAACAATAAAAATAAAAATAAGAAACAATCAAAAATGGCCATTTATGGGCCCGGGGGGGTTGGGGAGGCCACCCAGGAGGTCCGAGGACAGGATGCACACCAGAACCCACCTGCGTGGATCCTGGGAAAATAAAACACCTCCATGGGCTCATGGCCCACACGGCTACCCTGTTGTGGGAGTATCACTGCTGTCGCTATTATCACCCTGTGCAGCTGCATCCGGAGGTGGTTGCACTATGGGAGGCAGCCCACGCAAGGCCCTAGTCTGCTCCTCCATGGCTGCAAGCATGCGGGTGTGGTAGGTCTGGTTCTGGAGGATGAGTGTGCGGAGGTCCCCATGCAACAACTCACGGGATGCCCGGACCTCCGCCCTCGTTGCCTGCATCTCAGCTGAGAGCGTACGGGTGAGACGCTCCAGCTGCTGTTCTGTCCTTTGGTGTGTTGAAGACTCAAGCTCAACAAGAGTCGTCCTGAGGTGAAGGAGCTCCTGCCTCAGGGCTTCCCTGTGGCCCTGGGACTCAATGGAGATGGCCTCCTGCAGAGTCGCCAGTGCCTCCCGCCTGTCCCTGTTGGACCCCAACATGTCCTCCCTGTGTGACTGGCAGATGGAGTCGGTTGCCTGCTCTAGTCGCTGCATCAGCCTTTCTGGGGGGACAATGGAAGTGGCCACCCTATCCATGGCCTGAGCCATCATCTCGGATGATGCAGCCTGTTGGGTTGCCATACCGTAAATGGATTGCTCCCATGCGGTATTGCCGGGTGGCGTACGGCCACCACGTCGGCGGGCACCACACCTGTCTGGGGCAAGGCGAACTGCGCCTTGCTGTGCCGGCACTGCCTGAGGCTGCAGGACTGCATTCCCCCTCTGATCTGCTGGCCCAGGAACAGGATCAGATGTCGCGGAGTGTGACCCTGCATCCGTAACCACCGAAGGCGTAGCTGCCAACACTGACATCCCCATGGAGGGTTCTGACCCTGGTGCAGGTGGGTGAGACAGAACAGAATCCCTCCCTGGAACACTCACCTGCGACGGCACGTAGGTCTCATCCGAATCAACACCTGAGTACAGCTCGGGGGAGGTGCAGCCAGAGACACCCCTTGAGAGCACGACCTGCAGCACTTGTGGGTTCTCCCCCACCACCACACCACGTCCCTCACTGGTGGTTGGTCGGCCCTCGGACCCCTCCTGGGTCTGCACCATCTCCACAACCCCAGCAGTATCAGGTGCGTCTTCCCCTGCAAAGACATGAAAACAAAGAAATGGAAACAGGCATTAGCACCACGGCACACAATGAGGGCTGAGAAGCAAGAGAACCAGTACTTGATTGACACATGTCCCACATGACTAAAACCCTCCCATGCATGCACCCTCACTGCGTATGAAGTGCAGGCAAATGGCACACACTGATGACACCAAGATGGAAAATGAACACATTTTCTGCATGCTGCCTGGCAGTGGCATCACACATTGGCCTGTGATTGCCAGGTGAAACACACATGCCATCACACAGATGGCATGTACCATTGCTATTGAGTGAAGATGGAGAGGAGGGCAGCACCTATTCATTCAGTCCAGTTCCCGCATGTAATTGCTTTTCTAATTCTAACAGGTCAGATTTTTCACCTGGAGCTGCCAGTCTGAAATGGTCCAATTGCACAGGGACATGTGTGTACAAATGATATCCAGGTAACAAAGTCACTCCACTTCACCATTGCCATGTCAGACATGTGACTAGTGGACAGCGACATGGCTAGTAAAAGTGGGGGAATGCAAACAAACTGACTGAATGAACAGTGAAAAATAAGCAACAATGTTGTGGCAAGGTGACACTTCAAGGGCAACTAGCGTGCAGTTGGGCTAGATGTCTACTGTTGGCAGAAGGGATACTGCTATGGCCAAATGCAGCTGCGCAGGAAGTATTGCATGAAGCACATGGCTGACCCATACGACTCAGGCGCACACACTCTCACCTGGCACACAAACAGAAGCCCTCACACACACACCATGCACATGGATGACACACACATGCATGTGCACTCACCGGACAATGCCTCGTAATCAGCCAGATCTCCCACGCCTTGGATCTGTTCCTCCGTGACGTAGGTCCCAGCGACTGACTCATGTGGAGTGAGTTCCATGTCTACTACTGGAGACCCACCTCCAGTCACTAGAGTTGCGGCATGACTTGAGGCCAGCTTACTCTTTGCCCTGCGCTTTAGGTCATTCCAGCGCTTATAGCAATCATTGGCTGTGCGCCTCATGATTCCAAGGGCACTTACGATGTCCGCAACGGTCTGCCAGTGTGCCTGGCGTTGTGCAGGTGTGGTCTTGGATCCTGCAACAATGACCATCTCGTTGTCATGTCCGGACACATACTCGACAAGTGCATTCAGTTCGTCATCCGTGAAGCTGGGCTTCCTGGACGGGCCGAACTGTGTAGCCGTGTCTGGGGCATCAGCCTGTGCCGGACGAGCACTCTTCCTCTTCCGCTTGGAAGGTGGTGGTGATCCTGAGTGTCCTGCGCCGCTCTGGACACTAGGGGCAGGAGCCCTGATGGACTCTGTATCAGGAGTGTGGGATTGCACACTCAGCATGGGAGTTGGTGCAGGCATTGGCTCTAGTGTGATGGTGTCAGGGGGAATGTCAGCAGCATGGACTAGGACCGACACTGTCCTGGCTGGGTGTGTGAGGGCTGGGGTGGATGGAGCCGCAGCTGCCCCTGCAGCCTCTCCGCCCTGCCTCCTTGGTGCAGCAGATGACCTTGCTGCCCCAGATCCACGTGGCATGATGGCATCAACGTGCACCAGCGCACGTGTCGTAGCCCTGCTGACCTGGAAGTCAGCCATGGAGTCAGCCAGGTCTGGTGCCACAATGGGCTGGTCCAACAAGGGCTGAGCATGGATGGTGTCAGCCACATCAGCCTCAACGGGAGGGGGGGAGGGGGAAGGGATTATGGGTGCCCGTGACTAGTCCTCCACACATGGGGGGACAGGCTCACCCTGCAAGTTACGACCACGTCCCCTACCGGATCCACCACGGCCACCACTTGTGGCTCTTCCACCTTTGCCACCCTTACGGAATCCTCGCCTCCCAGCCATGGCACTGATGTTAATGTGCGTATGGGAGTGGATATAGACTATTGTCCTGGGCAATTGGGGGTCAAAGGGGTTGGGTACCAGATGGTAATTGTACCCTAGTGCTCTAGCAAGGCTGATTGTAACCCCTGGGGAAAGATGACGGGTCACGCAACGCACAGGAGGCCCAACAAAGGGAGATGACGTGCACGCAACCCCTCCTAGACCACGTGTGCAGAAAGAAAAACCTGCACTACGCTGTGGCACCCAGTAACACAAGAATGAACGTATGCGTGTCACACGCAGCCTAGAATGACCTCTGAAGGGGTAGGCTACACACGGGGCAAGCACAGATGTTAGATACGTGCGTGACTCACCGTCTGCCTGGTAAACGAGCGTGTAAAAGGAGCACGTTTGGTTGGCAACACCCCCGCCAAAAGAAGATTTGTACGCTGTCTGAGGAGACAGGACAACAGTAGAAGGGAACACTGTTTGAGGGA